>NC_028302.1:0-16620 GCF_018350215.1 Panthera leo | reverse complement strand
AGATGTCCTATTTGAGAAAGTTGAAGGATTGGATTTAAGAACGTCATGACCCTGAAGTAAGAACCAGATGCCAGATATAGTTTCATTATAGACACCCCCACATTAAAATGGGCCCGGAGCGAGAAGAGGTACACGCTCAGGCAAGGATTGTTGGTTTCTCGAGGCCAGGTGATTAAGCTCTTTCGGACAGTTGAGGTCCATAGAGGTACTGTTGTAAATCATGAATATGCACGATAAAGCACTTATATGTCTTATGTAATATATATAAACTACTGTACATGCTTAATATTCATGGGAGGGCAGTCGATGATACAGTGTATGTGGGAAAAAAGAAAGTTGACTGGTTATTTTACATTGTGCGTTTGTGCTGTGGAGGTTGGGGGGTTTTCACTTGCTTTTCGTGGGGAATAAGGACATACTGGGCAAGCACAGTATGGGTATATGCAATATATGAATTGTGAAAGTTACGGGGTTATTTTTTGGTATTAGCAAGGAATAGTTTAAGAAAGAATTTCAGCTTTGGGTGCTGATGGTGGGGCTATTGCTTCTTCCTTGAAGTCTTAGGGAGGGTACGCGTTCTCCTTTTTTGGTTTACAAGACCAAGGTATTCTATATACTACGAAGACTCTTCATTTGAGAAGGCGGTTTTCAATAATGCCTGAGATGGGTATTAGGATTAGAAGAATGGAGAAGTATAGGATGGAGGCTAGTTGGCCGATGGTGATGAAGGGGTGTTCTACAGGTTGGCCACCAATTCATGTCAGGGTCAGAAGGTCCGCTACTAGGAATCAGAATAAGCATTGACTTAGTGGTCGAAACATTAATCCTCGCTGTTTGGAAGTGTGGAGGGCAGGGATAATTGCTAAGATTAAGATGGATAGAACTAGGGCTAAAACTCCTCCTAGTTTATTGGGAATAGATCGGAGGATTGCATATGCAAATAGGAAGTACCATTCAGGTTTGATATGGGGAGGGGTGCTTAGAGGATTGGCGGGGGTATAGTTGTCGGGATCTCCTAATAGGTCTGGTGAGAATAGGACGAGTAGTATGAGTGTTAAGATAAGTACTAGAAGGCCTAGGATATCTTTGATTGTATAGTATGGATGGAATGGAATTTTATCTGAGTCAGATACCATTCCTGAGGGGTTATTAGATCCTGTTTCATGGAGGAACAGGAGGTGGACTGCTGCTAGGGCTGAGATGATAAATGGAAGGATGAAGTGGAAGGCAAAGAATCGTGTCAGGGTGGCTTTGTCTACTGAGAAGCCTCCTCAGATCCACTCTACTAGGTCGGCCCCGATGTATGGGATTGCTGATAGGAGATTAGTGATTACAGTTGCACCTCAAAAGGATATTTGGCCCCACGGTAAGACATATCCTATGAAGGCTGTAGCTATAACTGTGAACAACAATACGATTCCAATGTTTCATGTTTCTGAGAAGGTATAGGAGCCATAGTATATTCCTCGTCCTACATGCATGTATAGGCAGATAAAGAATATGGAGGCTCCGTTGGCGTGTAGGTACCGGATAATTCAGCCATAGTTTACATCGCGGCAAATGTGGGTGACTGATGAGAAAGCGGTTATTGTGTCTGGTGTGTAATGTATGGCTAGAAAGAGGCCGGTGAGAATTTGTAGGATTAAACATACTCCTAATAAGGAGCCAAAGTTTCATCATGCTGAGATATTGGGTGGAGTGGGAAGATCAATGAATGAGTGATTAATAATTTTGACAAGGGGGTGTGATTTTCGAATGTTGGTCATTAAGTTCTTATAGTTGAAATACAACGGTGGTTTTTCATATCATTAGTCATGGTTAGATTCCATGTGAGAATTATGATAACATATATTGTATTTATTTTAAGTACAATTTTCGTGGTGAGCTTTGTGAGTTTTTCTTCAAAGCCCTCTCCTATTTATGGTGGGTTTGGTTTGATTGTGGCTGGTGGTGTTGGTTGCGGTATTGTACTGAATTTTGGGGGATCGTTTTTAGGTTTAATGGTCTTTTTAATTTATTTGGGGGGTATACTTGTGGTGTTTGGGTACACTACAGCTATGGCTACTGAGCCTTATCCTGAGGCGTGGACGTCTAATAAGGCTGTGTTGGGTGCATTTATTACGGGAGTGCTAGCGGAATTATTAACTGCTTGCTATATTTTAAAAGAAGATGAGGTTGAAGTTGTGTTTAAGTTTAATGGTGCAGGTGATTGGGTGATTTATGATACGGGTGATTCAGGATTTTTTAGTGAGGAGGCCATGGGAATTGCAGCACTGTATAGCTATGGAACCTGGTTGGTAGTTGTTACTGGTTGGTCCTTGCTTATTGGTGTATTGGTGATTATAGAGGTTACTCGTGGAAACTAAGTAGGAGTAGGCTAAGGGTCAAGGTGATTATGAAGGATAAGAAGTAGAGTTTAACTAGTCCTTTCTGATTAGATACAATGGTTGATATTTTTATTTGGAAGTGGGAGATAGATTTTGGTAATACACTTTCTAGCCAGATTATATCTAATAGTATCGATGCAGATTTTTGGCTTATAGTTAGGCTTATTGTTGATGGGAGGCGGTGTATTACGGTTGGAAAGTACCCCAGGAGGTTAGAAAACTTAAAGAGGTTTGAGGGATATTTAAATTTTAAGTTTTTAGCTGCGAGATTAAGTTCTAATGCTAAGATGAAGCCTGTAATGGTTATGGCAAGGGCAGTAAGCTTTAGATAGTGGGGTATAGTTATTTGTGGGATGGTTGTTGGGGGGATATTATGGGAAATCAAGTATCCTGCAAAAATGCTTCCAACTAAGAGACGTTTAATGGAGTTGATAAGGTGGGGGTTGTTTTCATTGATTGGACTTAGGGAGTTAAACCGGGGCTGTCCTAGAAGTGCAAAGAATATGATTCGAGTACTATAGGCGGCCGTAAGAGATGTAGCAATGAGAGTGACCGATAGGGCTCAGGCGTTGGTATACGACGTATTGGCTGTCTCGATGATTAGGTCTTTGGAGTAAAAGCCTGTTAGGAAAGGTATACCTGTTAATGCGAGACTTCCGATGATGAGGGAGGAGGTGGTGAAGGGTATTGGTTTGTATAGTCCGCCTATTTTTCGAATGTCTTGTTCATCATTTAGGCTATGAATAATTGACCCAGAGCATATGAATAGTATGGCTTTGAAAAATGCATGTGTACAGATATGGAGGAATGCGAGATAGGGTTGGTTGATTCCGATAGTGACGATTATTAGACCCAATTGGCTTGAGGTTGAGAAGGCAACGATTTTTTTGATATCATTTTGTGTGAGGGCACAGATGGCTGTGAATAGGGTTGTGATGGCTCCTAGGCATAGAGTGAGGGTCTGTATGGTTTTGTTTTGTTCTATGAGTGGGTGGAAGCGGATTAATAAAAAGACTCCGGCTACAACTATTGTGCTTGAGTGGAGTAGGGCAGAGACAGGGGTTGGACCCTCTATGGCTGATGGTAGTCATGGATGTAGGCCAAATTGGGCAGACTTGCCTGTGGCTGCTAGAAGAAGTCCTAGTAGTGGAATATTTAGGTTTTTGTGTTGGGTAATAAAGATTTGTTGGAAGTCTCATGCATTTATGTTGGCGAGGAATCATGCTATAGCCGTGATAAATCCTACATCTCCGATGCGGTTATAGAGAATTGCTTGCAGGGCGGCAGTGTTTGCGTCTGCTCGACCATATCATCATCCAATGAGTAGAAAGGATATGATTCCTACTCCTTCTCAACCAATAAACAGTTGGAACAGGTTATTGGCGGTTACTAGGATTATTATGGTGATTAGAAATATGAGGAGATACTTGAAGAATCGGTTAATATAAGGATCTGTGTGCATGTACCATATTGAGAATTCCATGATCGACCATGTAACGAAAAGTGCTACAGGGATGAAAATGATCGAGAAATAGTCTAGTTTAAAGCTTAGTGACAACTTGAGAGTTTGAATTGACAGTCAGTGTCAGTTTGAGACGATTGTTTCTTGTCCGGAGGAGACGAATATTATGGCCGGAATTATGCTGATGGCGAAGGCATAAGAGATTGTGGTTTTTACATAGTGGGGGTATAGGTTGTTTTTGTATAGTTGAGTGTTGGATATAATAATAGGTAGGAGTAACATAAATATTGAAGTGAGTATAAAGGAGGTAAATAGGTTTATTACTTTTATTTGGAGTTGCACCAATTTTTTGGCTCCTAAGGCCAATGGATTACTTCTATCCTATAAAAGTTGAAAAAGCCACGTTTTTATACGTGGGGGCATGAATTAGCAGTTCTTGCATACTTTTTCGGTAAATAAGAAGATTTGCACTTCCATTGTTAGATTCACAATCTAATGTTTTTGTTAAACTATATTTACAATAAATAGAGCCTAGTACGATTTTGGGGTTGAGGGATAAGAGAAGGAGTGGGAGTAGGTGGAGGGCTATTAGGGCGTTTTCTCGTGTGAATGATGGATTGATATTTTTGATATGGTGTGTGTACTTGCCTCGTTGGGTTGTAGTGAGTATGTAGAGGGTATATAAGGCTGTGATGATAATGTTTGTGCCTATGAGGACGATAGTTATGTTAGATCATGAGAAGGAGGCCATCACTACGAATAGTTCTCCAATTAGGTTAATGGTAGGGGGCAGGGCCAGGTTCGCGAGGCTGGCTAGTAGTCATCAGGCAGCTATTAGAGGGAGGATGGTTTGCAGGCCTCGTGCTAGAATTATTGTTCGGCTATGGACTCGTTCGTAGTTTGAGTTTGCAAGACAGAATAGTGCTGAGGAGGTTAGTCCGTGAGCGATTATAAGGGCTGTAGCTCCTATATAGCTTCAGGGCGTTTGGATTAGTACAGCTACAATTACTAGGGCTATGTGGCTTACTGATGAGTATGCGATTAAGGATTTCAGGTCCGTCTGGCGTAGACAGATAGAACTTGTCATGACTATTCCTCATAGGGATAGCATTATGAAGGGGTATGCTATTTGGTTTGTTATGGGGTTTAGTAAAATTGTAATGCGTATCATTCCATATCCCCCCAGTTTTAATAGTACAGCGGCAAGTACTATTGAGCCGGCAATGGGGGCTTCGACGTGTGCTTTTGGTAGCCACAGGTGGAGTCCGTATAAAGGTATTTTTACTATAAATGCTATTATGCATGCTAGTCAGAGGAAGATGTTAGATCAGGTGGCTGAGATTGGTTTGGCTCAGTATTGGATGATTAGGAAATTTAAAGTCCCTGTTGTGTTTTGAATATATAATAGTGCGACTAGGAGGGGCAGTGAGCCTATCAGGGTGTAGAATAGAAAGTATAGACCAGCGTTTAGTCGCTCTGTTTGATTACCCCATCGAGTAATGATGATGAGAGTGGGGATTAATGTGGCTTCAAATAGAATGTAGAATATGATTAATTCTGTGGCAGTGAATGTTATAATTAGGAGAAGTTGCAAAATAATAAGTATTGTGATGTATAGTTTTTTTCGGGCCAAGGTCTCTTTTGACAGGTGGGATTGACTAGCCATGAGCATTAGTGGTAGGAGCCATGTTGTTAAGACTAGTAGAGGTGCAGAAAGTGAGTCTGAGAAAAATAGTAATGAGAGATTCAGGCTGTTGTCGCCTAGTTGGTTTAAGTAGGGAAGGCTAATAAGGCTGATCAGAAGGCTGTAGGTAGTTGAGTTAATTCAAATTATATTGGGTTTTGATAGTCATGTTATTGGTATGAGTATGGCAGTGGGGATAATAATTTTTAGCATTGTAGGAGGTTTAGGTTTTGTACATAGTCGGTACCGTATGTGTTTGATACCATTACTAGTAAGGATAAGCCCAGTGCCGCCTCGCAGGCTGCGAATACTAGCAGAATGATGGGAGTCATGCTAGCTAGTGTGAAATGATTATTTAGAATTGTCACGGTTATTATGATGAATAGGGATAATATTATGCCTTCTAGACATAGGAGGGATGATATTAAATGGGATCGGTACATTAATAGTCCTATGAGTGACATGATGAAAGCCAGAAATATATTAACATAGACCATGGACATCTGATAATTATAGGGTAAGCTACAATCTAATGAGTCGAAATCATTTGTTTTAGTTTAAACTAATTATCATATTCAGTTCACTCTAGTCCTTTTTGGGTTCATTCGTAGGCTAGGCTTACGGCTAGTAGAGAGATTAGTAGGAGGGCTGTGATGAGTATGGTTGGTAATTTGTTTGTTTGTGAGGCCCAAGGAAGAGGGAGTAGTAGTGCAATTTCTAGATCAAATAGTAAGAATGTAATAGCTACTAAGAAAAATTTTATGGAGAAGGGTAGACGGGCGGATCCTATGGGGTCAAATCCACATTCATAGGGACTTGCTTTTTCTGCGTAAATATTTAGTTGGGGCAGTCAGAATGCAATAAATACAAGTAGTGTGGATAGAAGTGTATTGGTGAGCAGGGCAATTATTATGTTTATTATTCCTTTTCGGATTCTACCGAAACTGGCTGATTGGAAGTCAGCTGTACTTGTTGATACTAAAGGAATAGGATCCTCATCAATAAATGGAAACGTATAGGAATAGTCAAACCACATCTACGAAGTGTCAATATCAAGCAGCGGCTTCAAATCCAAAATGGTGGCTCGATGTGAAATGATATTTTAGTTGGCGCAAGAAACATACAATTAAGAAGGTAGAGCCAATAATTACGTGTAGGCCGTGGAATCCTGTAGCTATGAAGAAGGTGGATCCATAGACCCCGTCTGAGATTGTAAATGATGTTTCATAGTATTCGGAGACTTGGAGGAGGGTAAAGTAGACCCCTAGGGAGATTGTAATAAATAGTGCTTGGAGTATATGTTTTCGATTGCCTTCCATTAAACTATGGTGGGCTCAGGTGATTGATACTCCGGAGGCTAAAAGTACGGAAGTGTTAAGCAGTGGGACTTCTAGGGGGTTTAGGGGAATAATACCTGTTGGTGGCCAGCATCCTCCTAATTCGGGGGTTGGGGCCAGGCTTGAGTGGTAGAAGGCCCAGAAAAAGCCTGCGAAGAAGAATACTTCCGAGATGATAAAGAGAACTATTCCATAACGGAGACCTTTTTGAACGATAGGCGTGTGGTGACCTTGGAATGTGCTTTCCCGAATAATATCTCGTCACCATTGATATATAGTCAGTAGGTTGGTGGTTATACCTAGGGTTAATAATAATGTTGAGTTGTAGTGAAATCATATAGCCAGGCCTGAGGTTATCAGTAGGGCTGAGAGAGCCCCCGTAAGTGGTCATGGGCTGGGGTTAACCATATGGTATGCGTGGGTTTGATGGGTCATTAAGTATTGTCATGTAGGTACAGGCTTACAAGTAGGGTAAAGACGTAGGCTTGGATTAGGGCCACAGCGAATTCAAGGACTGTCAGCAGGATGAGGATGATAAAGGTAATTAAAGCGACAGAGGCATTAATGTTTGTCAGGGCCAGGGTAGCTCCTCCAATTAAGTGTATTAATAAGTGACCCGCAGTAATGTTGGCTGTAAGTCGTACGGCCAGAGCCACGGGCTGAATAAAAAGGCTAATGGTTTCAATAATTACAAGCATAGGAATTAAGGGGATTGGTGTTCCTTGTGGTAGAAAGTGGGCCAGGGACGCTTTAGTTTTGTGGCGAAATCCAGTGACTACGGTACCGGCTCATAGAGGGATAGCTATTCCTAAGTTTATTGATAATTGGGTAGTTGGGGTAAATGAGTGGGGTAGTAGGCCCAACAGGTTTGTAGATCCGATAAATAAAATGAGAGACATGAGTATTAGGGCTCAGGTTTGTCCTTTGTGATTGTGAATAGCTAATATTTGTTTTGATGTTAGTTGTACTAATCATTGTTGGAGTGAGACTAGGCGGTTATTAATTAGTCGGTTGGGTGAGGGGAATAGAATGCTGGGGAACATAATAATTAATACGACAACAGGCAGTCCTATTATTGTTGGGGTAGTGAAAGAGGTGAATAGATTTTCGTTCATTTTTTTTCTCAAGGATTAGGTTGTTTTAGTGCAGCTGTAGATTTAGGCTCTGGGCTCGATGGGTATAAGTGTTTTGAGATTTTTAATTGAAATATAATAAATAGTGTTATAATTATTGAAATAATGGTAATGAATCAGGTTGATGTATCTAACTGTGGCATGCCATTAAGGGGAGGTCTAAACTCCCAGTTTTTAACTTAAAAGGTTAACGCTAATTTAGCTTCTTAATGAAATTACAGTATAGACACAGATCACTTTTCAAAGTATGACAGTGGGACTAGTTCAAGGACAATAGGCATAAAACTGTGGTTTGAGCCGCAGATCTCTGAGCATTGACCATAGTATAGTCCAGGTCGTGTACCCATTAGGGTTGTTTGGTTTAGTCGGCCTGGAATAGCGTCAGTTTTTAGACCTAGGGATGGAACGGCTCATGAGTGCAACACGTCTTCTGATGAGATTAACATGCGAATAGTTACTTCTATTGGCAATACTACTCGGTTATCGACTTCTAATAGTCGGAGTTCTCCGGGCTTTAGCTCTTGAGTAGGGATTATATAGGAGTCAAAGCTCAGATTTTCATAGTCAGTATACTCATAGCTTCAATATCACTGATGTCCCATGGTCTTTACAGTGAGAGAGGGACTATTAATCTCGTCTATTATATAGAGAATTCGTAAGGAGGGCAGGGCAATGAGAATTAAGATAATTGCTGGTAAAATAGTTCAGATGGTTTCTACTTCTTGGGCATCTATTGTACTTGTGTGCGTGAGTTTAGTTGTCAGCATTAGTGAGATGATATAAAGGACTAGGGAGCTAATTAGAAACACAATTATTAGCGTGTGATCGTGGAAGTGTAGAAGCTCTTCTATAATGGGGGATGTAGCATCTTGGAAACCTAGTTGGAAGGGGTATGCCATGGAAGTACACAGGGCTTAAACCTATAATTTAACCTTGACAAAGTTATGTAATTGTTTTACTAATACTTCTTGATTGAGAAAGACATAGTGGTTATGGAATTGGCTTGAAACCAGTCTGAGGAGGTTCGATCCCTTCCTTTCTTATTTTAGCAACACATAGGTTGGTTCTTCAAATGTGTGGTATGGAGGGGGACATCCATGTAGTCATTCAAGATTAGTCGTGGTTAGTTCCACTATGGCCACTTCTCGCTTTGATGCAAAAGCCTCTCACACTATGAAAACCATTAATATTACTGCTGTTAATGAAATAAAAGAGCCTATTGAGGAGACTGTGTTTCAAGTTGTATATGCGTCTGGGTAGTCAGAATAACGTCGAGGCATTCCGGACAAGCCTAGAAAATGCTGAGGGAAAAACGTTATATTGACGCCTACGAACATAATCGTAAAATGAATTTTTGCCCAGGTATTATCGAGAGTATACCCTGAGAATAGGGGGAATCAATGAACGAAGCCCCCTATAATAGCAAATACTGCTCCTATCGACAATACATAGTGGAAGTGGGCTACTACATAGTATGTATCGTGAAGGACAATATCTAATGAGGAATTTGCTAGTACAATTCCTGTTAAGCCCCCAACAGTAAATAGGAAGATGAATCCTAGGGCTCACAGCATAGCGGGAGACCATTTGACATTACCGCCATGAAGAGTGGCCAGTCAGCTAAATACTTTTACTCCAGTGGGAATAGCAATAATTATAGTAGCAGATGTAAAGTATGCTCGTGTGTCCACATCTATCCCCACAGTAAACATGTGATGGGCTCACACAATAAAGCCTAGAAAACCAATTGATATTATAGCTCAAACTATTCCTATGTAGCCAAAAGGTTCTTTTTTACCTGAATAATAGGTGACAATGTGTGAAATTATTCCGAACCCGGGTAAAATTAAAATGTAGACTTCTGGGTGACCAAAAAATCAGAATAGATGTTGGTATAAGATAGGGTCCCCTCCTCCGGCAGGGTCAAAAAATGTGGTATTCAGATTTCGATCTGTCAGTAGCATAGTGATGCCTGCTGCTAAAACTGGTAGTGATAGGAGTAGCAATACAGCAGTAATTAAAACCGATCAGACAAATAGAGGTGTTTGGTATTGGGATATAGCAGGGGGTTTTATATTAATAATAGTAGTAATAAAATTAATAGCACCTAGGATTGAGGAGACACCTGCCAGGTGTAGTGAAAAAATAGTTAGATCTACAGATGCTCCTGCGTGAGCTAGGTTGCCGGCTAGAGGCGGGTATACTGTCCACCCAGTTCCTGCTCCAGCTTCTACCATAGACGATGCAAGCAAAAGTAGGAAAGATGGGGGAAGAAGTCAGAAGCTTATATTATTCATTCGAGGGAATGCTATATCGGGGGCTCCAATTATTAATGGGACCAATCAGTTTCCGAATCCTCCAATCATGATAGGTATTACTATAAAGAAGATTATTACAAAAGCATGGGCGGTGACGACTACATTATAAATTTGGTCATCCCCTAGTAGTGTGCCAGGTTGACCCAGTTCGGCTCGGATTAGGAGACTGAGAGCAGTCCCCACCATACCAGCCCAGGCACCAAATAGAAGGTAAAGAGTTCCAATGTCTTTGTGATTGGTTGAAAATAGTCAGCGGTTTATGAACATAGGTAAAATGGCTGAGTAAGCATTAGACTGTAAATCTAAAGACAGAGGTTCAGTCCTCTTTTTACCAAGTCCTGTAGTGAATATCATATTGAATTGCAAATTCAAAGAAGCAGCTTGACGCTGCCGGGGCTTCTCCCGCCTTTTTTTCCCGGACGGCGGGAGAAGTAGATTGAAGCCAGTTGATTAGGGTATTTAGCTGTTAACTAAAATTTCGTGGGGTTGGGGCCCACCAATCTAGTGAGGGCTTAGCTTAATTAAAGTGTTTGATTTGCAATCAATTGATGTAAGATAGATTCTTGCAGTCCTTAGGGCTAGTTGGTGTGCAGAAGTTAAGTCTGTTAGGGCTTGCTTAGAGCTTTGAAGGCTCTTGGTCTAGTTTAACCTAAACTTCTAATCTAGGGTAGATAGTATCGGTGTGAGTGGTAGTAGTATGGTAGATATTACAATTAAGGGGGGTAAAAGGATTGTTTTTTTTGTGCGCTCGAATCGTCATTTTATTTTTATGCAGTTGTTTGAGGGGAATATAGTTAGTGCAGTGGTGTATGTTAGTCGTATGTAGAAGTACAGGTTAAGTAGTGCTGTTATAGCTAGTAGTGTGGGTATTATAATTATTTCATTTTTAGTTAGTTCTTGAATGATTATTCATTTTGGGATAAAGCCGGAGAGCGGAGGAAGGCCGCCTAGAGATATTATTAACACTAGAATAAATGAGGTGATTAGGGGTGTTTTGTTTCATGTTTGCGATAGGGATGATGTTGTTGTGGTGGAGTTGTATATGAATAGTATGAAGGTGGTTAGTGTTATGATGATGTAGATGGTCAGGTTTAAAATTATTATTGTGGGGCTGTATATTATGATGGCTGCTATTCAGCCTATGTGGGCAATTGAGGAATATGCTATGATTTTTCGTAGCTGGGTCTGATTAAGTCCTCCTCAGCCTCCAATTATAACTGATATGGTAGCTATTGTTAGGAGTAGGTTGGGGTTGATGGTGGGTGAGATTTGGTATAGGATTGATAGTGGGGCGATTTTTTGTCATGTGAGTAGGACTAGACCCGAGGATATGGAGATTCCTTGTGTAACTTCGGGTACTCAGAAGTGGAATGGGGCTAGTCCTAGTTTTATTGCTAGGGCGGTTGTTATTACGATGGATGCTATGGGGTTGAGATCCTTTGATACGGTTCATTGTTCTGAGTGCAGTAAGTTGATAATGATTCCTATTATTAGGAGTATTGAAGCGGTTGCTTGTGTTAGGAAATATTTTGTGGCTGCTTCTGTGGCTCGTGGGTTGTATTTTTTTATGAGGATGGGAATGATGGCTAGTAGGTTTATTTCAAAGCCGATTCAGACTATAAGTCAGTGGGAGGCTGTTATTACGATTATGGTTCCTGAGATAACGGTTAATATAATGATAATAAAAATGGAGGGTTTGATTAGTATGGGAAGGGTATAAACCAACATTTTCGGGGTATGGGCCCGATAGCTTATTTAGCTGACCTTACTTTAGAATGTGGTGTAATATTGGTAGCACGAAGATTTTTGGATTCTTAGGATTAGGTTCGACTCCTATAATTCTAGAAATAAGAGGGCTTAAACCTCTATGTTTTACTCTATCAAAGTAATTCTTTTATCAGACATATTTCTTATGTTTGAGGTGGGATACTTGCTGTGATAATGGGTAGGGAGACGTGCCATATACATAGAGCTAGGGTAAGGGGTAGAAAGCTTTTTCATAGGAGGTGTATTAGTTGGTCGTATCGGAATCGTGGATAAGATGCTCGGATTCATAGGAAGGTGGTTGTTAAGATCAGGGTTTTTACGGTGAAGTTAGTGGTGTATAGTTCTGGTATGTAGGGACTATGAAATGCTCCGAAGAACAGGATTGTTGTGAGGATGTTTATTATGATAATGTTGGCATATTCTGCTAAAAAGAATAGGGCGAAAGGACCTGCTGCGTATTCTACGTTAAATCCGGAAACAAGCTCTGATTCTCCTTCTGTGAGGTCGAATGGGGCTCGGTTGGTCTCTGCTAGTGTAGAGATGAATCATATTATAGCCAGGGGTCATGCGGGGATAATAAGTCAGATATATTCTTGGGTGGTGATTAGTGTGGCTAATGTGAAGGATCCGTTTATTAGTAGTACTGATAAGAGGATAATAGCTAGTGTGACTTCGTATGAGATTGTTTGAGCTACGGCTCGTAGGGCACCGATTAGAGCATATTTTGAGTTTGAAGCCCATCCGGATCATAGGATGGAGTAAACAGCTAGGCTGGATATGGCTAGTATGAATAGCACCCCTAGGTTTATGTTAATGAGTGGGTATGGTATGGGCAGTGGGATTCATATGGTTAGGGCTAGTGTAAGGGCTAGGATAGGTGCTATAATAAATATGAATGTAGAGGATGTAAGGGGCCGGAGGGGTTCTTTAGTGAAGAGTTTTATGGCGTCTGCAATGGGTTGAAGTAGGCCGTATGGCCCTACGACATTTGGTCCTTTGCGAAGTTGTATGTAGCCTAGTACTTTACGTTCAACTAGGGTTAGGAAGGCTACGGCGAGGAGAATGGGGATGATTAGTGAGAGGATATTGATTATGAACATGCTGTTAGGGAGAGGAGTTGAACCTCTGATGATAAAAGCTTAAGTTTTATGCAATTGCCGGGCTCTGCCACCCTAACAAACCCGAGCTCTCGGGCGATGTGTTTAGATAAACTGTCTAGATTGAGATTATATCATCTATTTGGTTAAAGGCGCTTTGGTAAAGTGGGCCTTATTTCTCTTGTCCTTTCGTACTGGGAGAAATTATTTAATAGATAGAAACCGACCTGGATTACTCCGGTCTGAACTCAGATCACGTAGGACTTTAATCGTTGAACAAACGAACCTTTGATAGCTGCTGCACCATCGGGATGTCCTGATCCAACATCGAGGTCGTAAACCCTATTGTCGATATGGACTCTAAAATAGGATTGCGCTGTTATCCCTAGGGTAACTTGTTCCGTTGATCAAGTTTTTGGATCAATAAGTGATGTAATATTTTCGACTGGTTAGTCTAGATTTAAATCACTCGGAGGTTGTTTTATTCTCCGAGGTCACCCCAACCTAAATTGTCGACCCATGGTAGAGGTTTGTTATCCCTGTTGGTTGATTATCAAGATCTCTTTGGGTCGGTTAATTAAAGCTCCATAGGGTCTTCTCGTCTTATTGTCATATTCCCGCCTCTTCACGGGAAGGTCAATTTCACGGATCAGAAGTAAGAGACAGTAAAGCCCTCGTGTGGCCATTCATACAAGTCCCTATTTAAGGAACAAATGATTATGCTACCTTTGCACGGTCAGGATACCGCGGCCGTTTAACTAATGTCACTGGGCAGGCAGTGCCTCTAATACTGGAAATGCTAGAGGTGATGTTTTTGGTAAACAGGCGGGGCTTGTGTTTGCCGAGTTCCTTTTACTTCTTTTAATCTTTCCCTGGATTGCATGCCTGTGTTGGGTTAACAATTAGTTTGATATTTTGCTTGTAGTTAGGTTGTATCTATCTTGTTGTTAACTATCAGTGGTTATCCGTTCTGATATAAGCTTATGCACGGGAGAAATGCTTCTTGTTACTCATATTAGCATTATTGCTTCTATTATTAAATAGATTAGCCCAGTTTTAGGTTAGGAGTTGGTTACGTTTTTTGACATTGAGATGTTTTGATTGTCGAGCTTGAACGCTTTCTTAATTGGTGGCTGCTTTTAGGCCAACTATGGTTTGTGTTTGTGCTTACTCTCTAATTAAGGCTGTATCCTAGTTCTAAAAAGCTGTACCTTTTTAGACTATAATTTAAACTTACATTGGAATTTTAGGGTTTTGAGGTAAGTTTAAAGTTGAACTAAGATTCTGTTCTGGGCAACCAGCTATCACCAGGCTCGTTAGGCTTTTCACCTCTACCCATAAATCTTCTCACTATTTTGCAACATAGATGAGTTCATCCTGTAATAGATTGTTCATGGGTAGCTCGTCTGGTTTCGGGGGGCCTAGCTGAAGTTCTCTTTGTTAGGCTGTTACTAGCTAACTCATTATGCAAAAGGTACAAGGGGCAATCTTTGCTATATAGTGCTTTTAGTTTTTTCTTTCATCCTTCCCTTGCGGTACTTTCTCTATGGCGCCAAGTTAAATTTCTATCTCCTATACTTTTATGGGGTAACTAAATGTTTTATTTTACTTTCTAGTGTTAGTTGCGTTTGTAGATGATTGGGCTAGCTTTGGCTCAAGACGGTCAGTTTAATATGAAATCTTCTGGGTGTAAGCCAGACGCTTTAGTTTAAGCTACATCTTGTCATCCAAGCACACTTTCCAGTATGCTTACCTTGTTACGACTTGTCTCCTCTTGTGGATGTAGTGGTTTGAATAGGTTTCTTTAGGGACTAGTCACTTGAGGAGGGTGACGGGCGGTGTGTGCGTGCTTCATGGCCCGATTCAATTGAGCTCTCTATTCTCAAATTTACTGCTAAATCCTCCTTGAATGCTTAGTTTCATAAGGATTTTCGTGGGTGTTCTAATTGTAGAAAATGTAGCCCATTGCTTCCCATCTCATAGGCTACACCTTGACCTAACTTTTTTGTGTTAAGACACTTGTGCTTACTTTTCTTCCTTTTTAGGGTTTGCTGAAGATGGCGGTATATAGGCTGAATTAGCAAGAGATGGTGAGGTTTATCGGGGTTTATCGATTATAGAACAGGCTCCTCTAGAGGGATGTAAAGCACCGCCAAGTCCTTTGAGTTTTAAGCTGTTGCTAGTAGTTCTCTGGCGGATAGTTTTGTTTGGGTTAACTATCTAGGTTTAGGGCTAAGCATAGTGGGGTATCTAATCCCAGTTTGGATCTTAGCTATCGTGTGGTCGGAGGTATTAAAGTTACTTTCGTGCTGTATTTTTATGTTAACTGCAGCTTTTTACAGCCTAGTTAAGGTTTAACTTTAGTATGTATATTTCTTCTGTAACACGCTTTACGCCGTAAGTCTATTAGTCTGGGTTAATCGTATGACCGCGGTGGCTGGCACGAAATTTACCAACCCTAGTTTAATATAGCTTAGTCGAACTTTCATTCATAGCTTAATTTTTATCACTGCTGTATCCCGTGGGGGTGTGGCTGAGCAAGGTGTTGTGAGCTACAATGGTTGTGTGCTTGATACCAGCTCCTTTGGATCATTAGGTGATTTAAAGGGCATTTTCACCGGGATGCGGAGGCTTGCATGTGTAATTTTATTAATAACTAATGGAAAGGCTAGGACCAAACCTTTGTGTTTATGGAGTCTGGCGACTCATCTAGGCATTTTCAGTGCCTTGCTTTAAATGTGTTTAAGCTACATTAACCAAGATGGATTGTTGGGCGTGTAAATATCGTTCAATAGGGACGAGTTAGAGATCAGGTTGGCGTATCTATAGATAACTGCGAACAAGTTATGATTTAGTACTAATAATTGGTAATAATAGGGTTGGTAAAGTTTGTAAACGTTAATTCTTAGGCCTTGTGCTTAAATACGGTTTAGTCTTGTTTTTGGGGTTTGGCAAGACAGAAATAGACACGTATTATAATAAGTAAGATTAACGGGGGGTAAGGGGGGTTTGTTTAAGCTAATTGTTTACTAAATCAAAAAGTTTGCATGTGTATACGTGTATACGTGTACGTGTACGTGTACGTGTGTACGTGTATACGTGTACGTTGTACGTGTGTACGTGTACGTGTGTACGTGTACGTGTGTACGTGTGTACACATGTGCGCGTATACGTGGGTGCGCGCTCGCCGTGTCCTGTGGAGCAATAGGGATTTAAGTATATGTCCTGTGACCATTGACTGAATAACACCTTGTTTGTTGTACGTGTGGAACCCCCGCATAGAGAATAAGCCCAGCTACATTATATTTGACTGAGTCAGGACCTTTAGGTCATAGCTGAGTCATAGCAAGCTCGACCCCCCAAAAAATTAAAGATACCAAATGCATGACACCACAGTTATGTGTGATCATGGGCTGATTAGTCATTAACCCATCG
>NW_024962249.1:0-76506 GCF_018350215.1 Panthera leo | reverse complement strand
TAAGCCTGCCTCGAACCCTAACCCTGCAATGGAGCCGCCTTCTGGCATGGGCCCTCACTTCAGCCCTCGAGGGAGATCACGAGACTGGAGTCGATTCAGCCCTGGCGACGTCCCTGGACCAAACCCTAACCCTAGCTAAGGCTCCCTCCCCACGGGGACCCCATGCCAAAGTCTGACAAGACCACGCGCCTGGGGTCCAGAGGCGGTGCAGGCTGACTCGGCATGGAAGCTGCAAGCTCACCATGTGGTTTCCCAGGCCCGTGTGCAGCTGACCGAGAGGATTCCGGAGGCCTCCTCGAACAGGGGCCGATCGACGTCTGTGGCCTTGGCAGCCAAAGACGGATCCTGACCGGCACGGTCCCTTGTGCCCTCAACTCAGGCCTTCGGGAAGACCACTGCCCTGCTGTGGGTTCGGCGCCTGGAGCCTCCTGGGACCTAACCCTAACCCTAACCCCACACCGAACGGGGACCCTCCACCGAAACCTAAGCCGGCCTCGACCCCTAACCCTGCACTTGAGCCGCCTTGCTGCATGGGCCCTCACTTCAGCCCTCGAGGGAGATCACGAGACCGGAGTCGCTTCGGCCCTGGCCACGTCCCTGGACCGAACCCTAACCCTAGCTAAGGCTCTCTCCCCAAGTGGACCCAATGCCAACGTCTGACAACACCACGCGCCTGGGGTCCGGAAGAGGTGCAGGCTGACTCGGCATGGAACCTGGAAGCTCACCATGTCGTTTCCCAGGCCCGGCTGCAGCTGCCGAGAGGATTCCGGAGGCCTCCTCGACCAGGGGCCCAATCACGTGTGTGGCCTTGGCAGCCAAAGACGGATCCTGACCGGCACGGTCCCTTGTGCCCTCAACTCAGCCCTTCGGGGAGACCACTGCCCTGCTGTGGGTTGGGCGCCTGGAGCCTCCTGGGACCTAACCCTAACCCTAACCGTACCCCGAACCGGGACCCTCCACCGCAACCTAAGCCTGCCTCGAACCCTAACCCTGCAATGGAGCCGCCTTCTGGCATGGGCCCTCACTTCAGCCCTCGAGGGAGATCACGAGACTGGAGTCGATTCAGCCCTGGCGACGTCCCTGGACCAAACCCTAACCCTAGCTAAGGCTCCCTCCCCACGGGGACCCCATGCCAAAGTCTGACAAGACCACGCGCCTGGGGTCCAGAGGCGGTGCAGGCTGACTCGGCATGGAAGCTGCAAGCTCACCATGTGGTTTCCCAGGCCCGTGTGCAGCTGACCGAGAGGATTCCGGAGGCCTCCTCGAACAGGGGCCGATCGACGTCTGTGGCCTTGGCAGCCAAAGACGGATCCTGACCGGCACGGTCCCTTGTGCCCTCAACTCAGGCCTTCGGGAAGACCACTGCCCTGCTGTGGGTTCGGCGCCTGGAGCCTCCTGGGACCTAACCCTAACCCTAACCCCACACCGAACGGGGACCCTCCACCGAAACCTAAGCCGGCCTCGACCCCTAACCCTGCACTTGAGCCGCCTTGCTGCATGGGCCCTCACTTCAGCCCTCGAGGGAGATCACGAGACCGGAGTCGCTTCGGCCCTGGCCACGTCCCTGGACCGAACCCTAACCCTAGCTAAGGCTCTCTCCCCAAGTGGACCCAATGCCAACGTCTGACAACACCACGCGCCTGGGGTCCGGAAGAGGTGCAGGCTGACTCGGCATGGAACCTGGAAGCTCACCATGTCGTTTCCCAGGCCCGGCTGCAGCTGCCGAGAGGATTCCGGAGGCCTCCTCGACCAGGGGCCCAATCACGTGTGTGGCCTTGGCAGCCAAAGACGGATCCTGACCGGCACGGTCCCTTGTGCCCTCAACTCAGCCCTTCGGGGAGACCACTGCCCTGCTGTGGGTTGGGCGCCTGGAGCCTCCTGGGACCTAACCCTAACCCTAACCGTACCCCGAACCGGGACCCTCCACCGCAACCTAAGCCTGCCTCGAACCCTAACCCTGCAATGGAGCCGCCTTCTGGCATGGGCCCTCACTTCAGCCCTCGAGGGAGATCACGAGACTGGAGTCGATTCAGCCCTGGCGACGTCCCTGGACCAAACCCTAACCCTAGCTAAGGCTCCCTCCCCACGGGGACCCCATGCCAAAGTCTGACAAGACCACGCGCCTGGGGTCCAGAGGCGGTGCAGGCTGACTCGGCATGGAAGCTGCAAGCTCACCATGTGGTTTCCCAGGCCCGTGTGCAGCTGACCGAGAGGATTCCGGAGGCCTCCTCGAACAGGGGCCGATCGACGTCTGTGGCCTTGGCAGCCAAAGACGGATCCTGACCGGCACGGTCCCTTGTGCCCTCAACTCAGGCCTTCGGGAAGACCACTGCCCTGCTGTGGGTTCGGCGCCTGGAGCCTCCTGGGACCTAACCCTAACCCTAACCCCACACCGAACGGGGACCCTCCACCGAAACCTAAGCCGGCCTCGACCCCTAACCCTGCACTTGAGCCGCCTTGCTGCATGGGCCCTCACTTCAGCCCTCGAGGGAGATCACGAGACCGGAGTCGCTTCGGCCCTGGCCACGTCCCTGGACCGAACCCTAACCCTAGCTAAGGCTCTCTCCCCAAGTGGACCCAATGCCAACGTCTGACAACACCACGCGCCTGGGGTCCGGAAGAGGTGCAGGCTGACTCGGCATGGAACCTGGAAGCTCACCATGTCGTTTCCCAGGCCCGGCTGCAGCTGCCGAGAGGATTCCGGAGGCCTCCTCGACCAGGGGCCCAATCACGTGTGTGGCCTTGGCAGCCAAAGACGGATCCTGACCGGCACGGTCCCTTGTGCCCTCAACTCAGCCCTTCGGGGAGACCACTGCCCTGCTGTGGGTTGGGCGCCTGGAGCCTCCTGGGACCTAACCCTAACCCTAACCGTACCCCGAACCGGGACCCTCCACCGCAACCTAAGCCTGCCTCGAACCCTAACCCTGCAATGGAGCCGCCTTCTGGCATGGGCCCTCACTTCAGCCCTCGAGGGAGATCACGAGACTGGAGTCGATTCAGCCCTGGCGACGTCCCTGGACCAAACCCTAACCCTAGCTAAGGCTCCCTCCCCACGGGGACCCCATGCCAAAGTCTGACAAGACCACGCGCCTGGGGTCCAGAGGCGGTGCAGGCTGACTCGGCATGGAAGCTGCAAGCTCACCATGTGGTTTCCCAGGCCCGTGTGCAGCTGACCGAGAGGATTCCGGAGGCCTCCTCGAACAGGGGCCGATCGACGTCTGTGGCCTTGGCAGCCAAAGACGGATCCTGACCGGCACGGTCCCTTGTGCCCTCAACTCAGGCCTTCGGGAAGACCACTGCCCTGCTGTGGGTTCGGCGCCTGGAGCCTCCTGGGACCTAACCCTAACCCTAACCCCACACCGAACGGGGACCCTCCACCGAAACCTAAGCCGGCCTCGACCCCTAACCCTGCACTTGAGCCGCCTTGCTGCATGGGCCCTCACTTCAGCCCTCGAGGGAGATCACGAGACCGGAGTCGCTTCGGCCCTGGCCACGTCCCTGGACCGAACCCTAACCCTAGCTAAGGCTCTCTCCCCAAGTGGACCCAATGCCAACGTCTGACAACACCACGCGCCTGGGGTCCGGAAGAGGTGCAGGCTGACTCGGCATGGAACCTGGAAGCTCACCATGTCGTTTCCCAGGCCCGGCTGCAGCTGCCGAGAGGATTCCGGAGGCCTCCTCGACCAGGGGCCCAATCACGTGTGTGGCCTTGGCAGCCAAAGACGGATCCTGACCGGCACGGTCCCTTGTGCCCTCAACTCAGCCCTTCGGGGAGACCACTGCCCTGCTGTGGGTTGGGCGCCTGGAGCCTCCTGGGACCTAACCCTAACCCTAACCGTACCCCGAACCGGGACCCTCCACCGCAACCTAAGCCTGCCTCGAACCCTAACCCTGCAATGGAGCCGCCTTCTGGCATGGGCCCTCACTTCAGCCCTCGAGGGAGATCACGAGACTGGAGTCGATTCAGCCCTGGCGACGTCCCTGGACCAAACCCTAACCCTAGCTAAGGCTCCCTCCCCACGGGGACCCCATGCCAAAGTCTGACAAGACCACGCGCCTGGGGTCCAGAGGCGGTGCAGGCTGACTCGGCATGGAAGCTGCAAGCTCACCATGTGGTTTCCCAGGCCCGTGTGCAGCTGACCGAGAGGATTCCGGAGGCCTCCTCGAACAGGGGCCGATCGACGTCTGTGGCCTTGGCAGCCAAAGACGGATCCTGACCGGCACGGTCCCTTGTGCCCTCAACTCAGGCCTTCGGGAAGACCACTGCCCTGCTGTGGGTTCGGCGCCTGGAGCCTCCTGGGACCTAACCCTAACCCTAACCCCACACCGAACGGGGACCCTCCACCGAAACCTAAGCCGGCCTCGACCCCTAACCCTGCACTTGAGCCGCCTTGCTGCATGGGCCCTCACTTCAGCCCTCGAGGGAGATCACGAGACCGGAGTCGCTTCGGCCCTGGCCACGTCCCTGGACCGAACCCTAACCCTAGCTAAGGCTCTCTCCCCAAGTGGACCCAATGCCAACGTCTGACAACACCACGCGCCTGGGGTCCGGAAGAGGTGCAGGCTGACTCGGCATGGAACCTGGAAGCTCACCATGTCGTTTCCCAGGCCCGGCTGCAGCTGCCGAGAGGATTCCGGAGGCCTCCTCGACCAGGGGCCCAATCACGTGTGTGGCCTTGGCAGCCAAAGACGGATCCTGACCGGCACGGTCCCTTGTGCCCTCAACTCAGCCCTTCGGGGAGACCACTGCCCTGCTGTGGGTTGGGCGCCTGGAGCCTCCTGGGACCTAACCCTAACCCTAACCGTACCCCGAACCGGGACCCTCCACCGCAACCTAAGCCTGCCTCGAACCCTAACCCTGCAATGGAGCCGCCTTCTGGCATGGGCCCTCACTTCAGCCCTCGAGGGAGATCACGAGACTGGAGTCGATTCAGCCCTGGCGACGTCCCTGGACCAAACCCTAACCCTAGCTAAGGCTCCCTCCCCACGGGGACCCCATGCCAAAGTCTGACAAGACCACGCGCCTGGGGTCCAGAGGCGGTGCAGGCTGACTCGGCATGGAAGCTGCAAGCTCACCATGTGGTTTCCCAGGCCCGTGTGCAGCTGACCGAGAGGATTCCGGAGGCCTCCTCGAACAGGGGCCGATCGACGTCTGTGGCCTTGGCAGCCAAAGACGGATCCTGACCGGCACGGTCCCTTGTGCCCTCAACTCAGGCCTTCGGGAAGACCACTGCCCTGCTGTGGGTTCGGCGCCTGGAGCCTCCTGGGACCTAACCCTAACCCTAACCCCACACCGAACGGGGACCCTCCACCGAAACCTAAGCCGGCCTCGACCCCTAACCCTGCACTTGAGCCGCCTTGCTGCATGGGCCCTCACTTCAGCCCTCGAGGGAGATCACGAGACCGGAGTCGCTTCGGCCCTGGCCACGTCCCTGGACCGAACCCTAACCCTAGCTAAGGCTCTCTCCCCAAGTGGACCCAATGCCAACGTCTGACAACACCACGCGCCTGGGGTCCGGAAGAGGTGCAGGCTGACTCGGCATGGAACCTGGAAGCTCACCATGTCGTTTCCCAGGCCCGGCTGCAGCTGCCGAGAGGATTCCGGAGGCCTCCTCGACCAGGGGCCCAATCACGTGTGTGGCCTTGGCAGCCAAAGACGGATCCTGACCGGCACGGTCCCTTGTGCCCTCAACTCAGCCCTTCGGGGAGACCACTGCCCTGCTGTGGGTTGGGCGCCTGGAGCCTCCTGGGACCTAACCCTAACCCTAACCGTACCCCGAACCGGGACCCTCCACCGCAACCTAAGCCTGCCTCGAACCCTAACCCTGCAATGGAGCCGCCTTCTGGCATGGGCCCTCACTTCAGCCCTCGAGGGAGATCACGAGACTGGAGTCGATTCAGCCCTGGCGACGTCCCTGGACCAAACCCTAACCCTAGCTAAGGCTCCCTCCCCACGGGGACCCCATGCCAAAGTCTGACAAGACCACGCGCCTGGGGTCCAGAGGCGGTGCAGGCTGACTCGGCATGGAAGCTGCAAGCTCACCATGTGGTTTCCCAGGCCCGTGTGCAGCTGACCGAGAGGATTCCGGAGGCCTCCTCGAACAGGGGCCGATCGACGTCTGTGGCCTTGGCAGCCAAAGACGGATCCTGACCGGCACGGTCCCTTGTGCCCTCAACTCAGGCCTTCGGGAAGACCACTGCCCTGCTGTGGGTTCGGCGCCTGGAGCCTCCTGGGACCTAACCCTAACCCTAACCCCACACCGAACGGGGACCCTCCACCGAAACCTAAGCCGGCCTCGACCCCTAACCCTGCACTTGAGCCGCCTTGCTGCATGGGCCCTCACTTCAGCCCTCGAGGGAGATCACGAGACCGGAGTCGCTTCGGCCCTGGCCACGTCCCTGGACCGAACCCTAACCCTAGCTAAGGCTCTCTCCCCAAGTGGACCCAATGCCAACGTCTGACAACACCACGCGCCTGGGGTCCGGAAGAGGTGCAGGCTGACTCGGCATGGAACCTGGAAGCTCACCATGTCGTTTCCCAGGCCCGGCTGCAGCTGCCGAGAGGATTCCGGAGGCCTCCTCGACCAGGGGCCCAATCACGTGTGTGGCCTTGGCAGCCAAAGACGGATCCTGACCGGCACGGTCCCTTGTGCCCTCAACTCAGCCCTTCGGGGAGACCACTGCCCTGCTGTGGGTTGGGCGCCTGGAGCCTCCTGGGACCTAACCCTAACCCTAACCGTACCCCGAACCGGGACCCTCCACCGCAACCTAAGCCTGCCTCGAACCCTAACCCTGCAATGGAGCCGCCTTCTGGCATGGGCCCTCACTTCAGCCCTCGAGGGAGATCACGAGACTGGAGTCGATTCAGCCCTGGCGACGTCCCTGGACCAAACCCTAACCCTAGCTAAGGCTCCCTCCCCACGGGGACCCCATGCCAAAGTCTGACAAGACCACGCGCCTGGGGTCCAGAGGCGGTGCAGGCTGACTCGGCATGGAAGCTGCAAGCTCACCATGTGGTTTCCCAGGCCCGTGTGCAGCTGACCGAGAGGATTCCGGAGGCCTCCTCGAACAGGGGCCGATCGACGTCTGTGGCCTTGGCAGCCAAAGACGGATCCTGACCGGCACGGTCCCTTGTGCCCTCAACTCAGGCCTTCGGGAAGACCACTGCCCTGCTGTGGGTTCGGCGCCTGGAGCCTCCTGGGACCTAACCCTAACCCTAACCCCACACCGAACGGGGACCCTCCACCGAAACCTAAGCCGGCCTCGACCCCTAACCCTGCACTTGAGCCGCCTTGCTGCATGGGCCCTCACTTCAGCCCTCGAGGGAGATCACGAGACCGGAGTCGCTTCGGCCCTGGCCACGTCCCTGGACCGAACCCTAACCCTAGCTAAGGCTCTCTCCCCAAGTGGACCCAATGCCAACGTCTGACAACACCACGCGCCTGGGGTCCGGAAGAGGTGCAGGCTGACTCGGCATGGAACCTGGAAGCTCACCATGTCGTTTCCCAGGCCCGGCTGCAGCTGCCGAGAGGATTCCGGAGGCCTCCTCGACCAGGGGCCCAATCACGTGTGTGGCCTTGGCAGCCAAAGACGGATCCTGACCGGCACGGTCCCTTGTGCCCTCAACTCAGCCCTTCGGGGAGACCACTGCCCTGCTGTGGGTTGGGCGCCTGGAGCCTCCTGGGACCTAACCCTAACCCTAACCGTACCCCGAACCGGGACCCTCCACCGCAACCTAAGCCTGCCTCGAACCCTAACCCTGCAATGGAGCCGCCTTCTGGCATGGGCCCTCACTTCAGCCCTCGAGGGAGATCACGAGACTGGAGTCGATTCAGCCCTGGCGACGTCCCTGGACCAAACCCTAACCCTAGCTAAGGCTCCCTCCCCACGGGGACCCCATGCCAAAGTCTGACAAGACCACGCGCCTGGGGTCCAGAGGCGGTGCAGGCTGACTCGGCATGGAAGCTGCAAGCTCACCATGTGGTTTCCCAGGCCCGTGTGCAGCTGACCGAGAGGATTCCGGAGGCCTCCTCGAACAGGGGCCGATCGACGTCTGTGGCCTTGGCAGCCAAAGACGGATCCTGACCGGCACGGTCCCTTGTGCCCTCAACTCAGGCCTTCGGGAAGACCACTGCCCTGCTGTGGGTTCGGCGCCTGGAGCCTCCTGGGACCTAACCCTAACCCTAACCCCACACCGAACGGGGACCCTCCACCGAAACCTAAGCCGGCCTCGACCCCTAACCCTGCACTTGAGCCGCCTTGCTGCATGGGCCCTCACTTCAGCCCTCGAGGGAGATCACGAGACCGGAGTCGCTTCGGCCCTGGCCACGTCCCTGGACCGAACCCTAACCCTAGCTAAGGCTCTCTCCCCAAGTGGACCCAATGCCAACGTCTGACAACACCACGCGCCTGGGGTCCGGAAGAGGTGCAGGCTGACTCGGCATGGAACCTGGAAGCTCACCATGTCGTTTCCCAGGCCCGGCTGCAGCTGCCGAGAGGATTCCGGAGGCCTCCTCGACCAGGGGCCCAATCACGTGTGTGGCCTTGGCAGCCAAAGACGGATCCTGACCGGCACGGTCCCTTGTGCCCTCAACTCAGCCCTTCGGGGAGACCACTGCCCTGCTGTGGGTTGGGCGCCTGGAGCCTCCTGGGACCTAACCCTAACCCTAACCGTACCCCGAACCGGGACCCTCCACCGCAACCTAAGCCTGCCTCGAACCCTAACCCTGCAATGGAGCCGCCTTCTGGCATGGGCCCTCACTTCAGCCCTCGAGGGAGATCACGAGACTGGAGTCGATTCAGCCCTGGCGACGTCCCTGGACCAAACCCTAACCCTAGCTAAGGCTCCCTCCCCACGGGGACCCCATGCCAAAGTCTGACAAGACCACGCGCCTGGGGTCCAGAGGCGGTGCAGGCTGACTCGGCATGGAAGCTGCAAGCTCACCATGTGGTTTCCCAGGCCCGTGTGCAGCTGACCGAGAGGATTCCGGAGGCCTCCTCGAACAGGGGCCGATCGACGTCTGTGGCCTTGGCAGCCAAAGACGGATCCTGACCGGCACGGTCCCTTGTGCCCTCAACTCAGGCCTTCGGGAAGACCACTGCCCTGCTGTGGGTTCGGCGCCTGGAGCCTCCTGGGACCTAACCCTAACCCTAACCCCACACCGAACGGGGACCCTCCACCGAAACCTAAGCCGGCCTCGACCCCTAACCCTGCACTTGAGCCGCCTTGCTGCATGGGCCCTCACTTCAGCCCTCGAGGGAGATCACGAGACCGGAGTCGCTTCGGCCCTGGCCACGTCCCTGGACCGAACCCTAACCCTAGCTAAGGCTCTCTCCCCAAGTGGACCCAATGCCAACGTCTGACAACACCACGCGCCTGGGGTCCGGAAGAGGTGCAGGCTGACTCGGCATGGAACCTGGAAGCTCACCATGTCGTTTCCCAGGCCCGGCTGCAGCTGCCGAGAGGATTCCGGAGGCCTCCTCGACCAGGGGCCCAATCACGTGTGTGGCCTTGGCAGCCAAAGACGGATCCTGACCGGCACGGTCCCTTGTGCCCTCAACTCAGCCCTTCGGGGAGACCACTGCCCTGCTGTGGGTTGGGCGCCTGGAGCCTCCTGGGACCTAACCCTAACCCTAACCGTACCCCGAACCGGGACCCTCCACCGCAACCTAAGCCTGCCTCGAACCCTAACCCTGCAATGGAGCCGCCTTCTGGCATGGGCCCTCACTTCAGCCCTCGAGGGAGATCACGAGACTGGAGTCGATTCAGCCCTGGCGACGTCCCTGGACCAAACCCTAACCCTAGCTAAGGCTCCCTCCCCACGGGGACCCCATGCCAAAGTCTGACAAGACCACGCGCCTGGGGTCCAGAGGCGGTGCAGGCTGACTCGGCATGGAAGCTGCAAGCTCACCATGTGGTTTCCCAGGCCCGTGTGCAGCTGACCGAGAGGATTCCGGAGGCCTCCTCGAACAGGGGCCGATCGACGTCTGTGGCCTTGGCAGCCAAAGACGGATCCTGACCGGCACGGTCCCTTGTGCCCTCAACTCAGGCCTTCGGGAAGACCACTGCCCTGCTGTGGGTTCGGCGCCTGGAGCCTCCTGGGACCTAACCCTAACCCTAACCCCACACCGAACGGGGACCCTCCACCGAAACCTAAGCCGGCCTCGACCCCTAACCCTGCACTTGAGCCGCCTTGCTGCATGGGCCCTCACTTCAGCCCTCGAGGGAGATCACGAGACCGGAGTCGCTTCGGCCCTGGCCACGTCCCTGGACCGAACCCTAACCCTAGCTAAGGCTCTCTCCCCAAGTGGACCCAATGCCAACGTCTGACAACACCACGCGCCTGGGGTCCGGAAGAGGTGCAGGCTGACTCGGCATGGAACCTGGAAGCTCACCATGTCGTTTCCCAGGCCCGGCTGCAGCTGCCGAGAGGATTCCGGAGGCCTCCTCGACCAGGGGCCCAATCACGTGTGTGGCCTTGGCAGCCAAAGACGGATCCTGACCGGCACGGTCCCTTGTGCCCTCAACTCAGCCCTTCGGGGAGACCACTGCCCTGCTGTGGGTTGGGCGCCTGGAGCCTCCTGGGACCTAACCCTAACCCTAACCGTACCCCGAACCGGGACCCTCCACCGCAACCTAAGCCTGCCTCGAACCCTAACCCTGCAATGGAGCCGCCTTCTGGCATGGGCCCTCACTTCAGCCCTCGAGGGAGATCACGAGACTGGAGTCGATTCAGCCCTGGCGACGTCCCTGGACCAAACCCTAACCCTAGCTAAGGCTCCCTCCCCACGGGGACCCCATGCCAAAGTCTGACAAGACCACGCGCCTGGGGTCCAGAGGCGGTGCAGGCTGACTCGGCATGGAAGCTGCAAGCTCACCATGTGGTTTCCCAGGCCCGTGTGCAGCTGACCGAGAGGATTCCGGAGGCCTCCTCGAACAGGGGCCGATCGACGTCTGTGGCCTTGGCAGCCAAAGACGGATCCTGACCGGCACGGTCCCTTGTGCCCTCAACTCAGGCCTTCGGGAAGACCACTGCCCTGCTGTGGGTTCGGCGCCTGGAGCCTCCTGGGACCTAACCCTAACCCTAACCCCACACCGAACGGGGACCCTCCACCGAAACCTAAGCCGGCCTCGACCCCTAACCCTGCACTTGAGCCGCCTTGCTGCATGGGCCCTCACTTCAGCCCTCGAGGGAGATCACGAGACCGGAGTCGCTTCGGCCCTGGCCACGTCCCTGGACCGAACCCTAACCCTAGCTAAGGCTCTCTCCCCAAGTGGACCCAATGCCAACGTCTGACAACACCACGCGCCTGGGGTCCGGAAGAGGTGCAGGCTGACTCGGCATGGAACCTGGAAGCTCACCATGTCGTTTCCCAGGCCCGGCTGCAGCTGCCGAGAGGATTCCGGAGGCCTCCTCGACCAGGGGCCCAATCACGTGTGTGGCCTTGGCAGCCAAAGACGGATCCTGACCGGCACGGTCCCTTGTGCCCTCAACTCAGCCCTTCGGGGAGACCACTGCCCTGCTGTGGGTTGGGCGCCTGGAGCCTCCTGGGACCTAACCCTAACCCTAACCGTACCCCGAACCGGGACCCTCCACCGCAACCTAAGCCTGCCTCGAACCCTAACCCTGCAATGGAGCCGCCTTCTGGCATGGGCCCTCACTTCAGCCCTCGAGGGAGATCACGAGACTGGAGTCGATTCAGCCCTGGCGACGTCCCTGGACCAAACCCTAACCCTAGCTAAGGCTCCCTCCCCACGGGGACCCCATGCCAAAGTCTGACAAGACCACGCGCCTGGGGTCCAGAGGCGGTGCAGGCTGACTCGGCATGGAAGCTGCAAGCTCACCATGTGGTTTCCCAGGCCCGTGTGCAGCTGACCGAGAGGATTCCGGAGGCCTCCTCGAACAGGGGCCGATCGACGTCTGTGGCCTTGGCAGCCAAAGACGGATCCTGACCGGCACGGTCCCTTGTGCCCTCAACTCAGGCCTTCGGGAAGACCACTGCCCTGCTGTGGGTTCGGCGCCTGGAGCCTCCTGGGACCTAACCCTAACCCTAACCCCACACCGAACGGGGACCCTCCACCGAAACCTAAGCCGGCCTCGACCCCTAACCCTGCACTTGAGCCGCCTTGCTGCATGGGCCCTCACTTCAGCCCTCGAGGGAGATCACGAGACCGGAGTCGCTTCGGCCCTGGCCACGTCCCTGGACCGAACCCTAACCCTAGCTAAGGCTCTCTCCCCAAGTGGACCCAATGCCAACGTCTGACAACACCACGCGCCTGGGGTCCGGAAGAGGTGCAGGCTGACTCGGCATGGAACCTGGAAGCTCACCATGTCGTTTCCCAGGCCCGGCTGCAGCTGCCGAGAGGATTCCGGAGGCCTCCTCGACCAGGGGCCCAATCACGTGTGTGGCCTTGGCAGCCAAAGACGGATCCTGACCGGCACGGTCCCTTGTGCCCTCAACTCAGCCCTTCGGGGAGACCACTGCCCTGCTGTGGGTTGGGCGCCTGGAGCCTCCTGGGACCTAACCCTAACCCTAACCGTACCCCGAACCGGGACCCTCCACCGCAACCTAAGCCTGCCTCGAACCCTAACCCTGCAATGGAGCCGCCTTCTGGCATGGGCCCTCACTTCAGCCCTCGAGGGAGATCACGAGACTGGAGTCGATTCAGCCCTGGCGACGTCCCTGGACCAAACCCTAACCCTAGCTAAGGCTCCCTCCCCACGGGGACCCCATGCCAAAGTCTGACAAGACCACGCGCCTGGGGTCCAGAGGCGGTGCAGGCTGACTCGGCATGGAAGCTGCAAGCTCACCATGTGGTTTCCCAGGCCCGTGTGCAGCTGACCGAGAGGATTCCGGAGGCCTCCTCGAACAGGGGCCGATCGACGTCTGTGGCCTTGGCAGCCAAAGACGGATCCTGACCGGCACGGTCCCTTGTGCCCTCAACTCAGGCCTTCGGGAAGACCACTGCCCTGCTGTGGGTTCGGCGCCTGGAGCCTCCTGGGACCTAACCCTAACCCTAACCCCACACCGAACGGGGACCCTCCACCGAAACCTAAGCCGGCCTCGACCCCTAACCCTGCACTTGAGCCGCCTTGCTGCATGGGCCCTCACTTCAGCCCTCGAGGGAGATCACGAGACCGGAGTCGCTTCGGCCCTGGCCACGTCCCTGGACCGAACCCTAACCCTAGCTAAGGCTCTCTCCCCAAGTGGACCCAATGCCAACGTCTGACAACACCACGCGCCTGGGGTCCGGAAGAGGTGCAGGCTGACTCGGCATGGAACCTGGAAGCTCACCATGTCGTTTCCCAGGCCCGGCTGCAGCTGCCGAGAGGATTCCGGAGGCCTCCTCGACCAGGGGCCCAATCACGTGTGTGGCCTTGGCAGCCAAAGACGGATCCTGACCGGCACGGTCCCTTGTGCCCTCAACTCAGCCCTTCGGGGAGACCACTGCCCTGCTGTGGGTTGGGCGCCTGGAGCCTCCTGGGACCTAACCCTAACCCTAACCGTACCCCGAACCGGGACCCTCCACCGCAACCTAAGCCTGCCTCGAACCCTAACCCTGCAATGGAGCCGCCTTCTGGCATGGGCCCTCACTTCAGCCCTCGAGGGAGATCACGAGACTGGAGTCGATTCAGCCCTGGCGACGTCCCTGGACCAAACCCTAACCCTAGCTAAGGCTCCCTCCCCACGGGGACCCCATGCCAAAGTCTGACAAGACCACGCGCCTGGGGTCCAGAGGCGGTGCAGGCTGACTCGGCATGGAAGCTGCAAGCTCACCATGTGGTTTCCCAGGCCCGTGTGCAGCTGACCGAGAGGATTCCGGAGGCCTCCTCGAACAGGGGCCGATCGACGTCTGTGGCCTTGGCAGCCAAAGACGGATCCTGACCGGCACGGTCCCTTGTGCCCTCAACTCAGGCCTTCGGGAAGACCACTGCCCTGCTGTGGGTTCGGCGCCTGGAGCCTCCTGGGACCTAACCCTAACCCTAACCCCACACCGAACGGGGACCCTCCACCGAAACCTAAGCCGGCCTCGACCCCTAACCCTGCACTTGAGCCGCCTTGCTGCATGGGCCCTCACTTCAGCCCTCGAGGGAGATCACGAGACCGGAGTCGCTTCGGCCCTGGCCACGTCCCTGGACCGAACCCTAACCCTAGCTAAGGCTCTCTCCCCAAGTGGACCCAATGCCAACGTCTGACAACACCACGCGCCTGGGGTCCGGAAGAGGTGCAGGCTGACTCGGCATGGAACCTGGAAGCTCACCATGTCGTTTCCCAGGCCCGGCTGCAGCTGCCGAGAGGATTCCGGAGGCCTCCTCGACCAGGGGCCCAATCACGTGTGTGGCCTTGGCAGCCAAAGACGGATCCTGACCGGCACGGTCCCTTGTGCCCTCAACTCAGCCCTTCGGGGAGACCACTGCCCTGCTGTGGGTTGGGCGCCTGGAGCCTCCTGGGACCTAACCCTAACCCTAACCGTACCCCGAACCGGGACCCTCCACCGCAACCTAAGCCTGCCTCGAACCCTAACCCTGCAATGGAGCCGCCTTCTGGCATGGGCCCTCACTTCAGCCCTCGAGGGAGATCACGAGACTGGAGTCGATTCAGCCCTGGCGACGTCCCTGGACCAAACCCTAACCCTAGCTAAGGCTCCCTCCCCACGGGGACCCCATGCCAAAGTCTGACAAGACCACGCGCCTGGGGTCCAGAGGCGGTGCAGGCTGACTCGGCATGGAAGCTGCAAGCTCACCATGTGGTTTCCCAGGCCCGTGTGCAGCTGACCGAGAGGATTCCGGAGGCCTCCTCGAACAGGGGCCGATCGACGTCTGTGGCCTTGGCAGCCAAAGACGGATCCTGACCGGCACGGTCCCTTGTGCCCTCAACTCAGGCCTTCGGGAAGACCACTGCCCTGCTGTGGGTTCGGCGCCTGGAGCCTCCTGGGACCTAACCCTAACCCTAACCCCACACCGAACGGGGACCCTCCACCGAAACCTAAGCCGGCCTCGACCCCTAACCCTGCACTTGAGCCGCCTTGCTGCATGGGCCCTCACTTCAGCCCTCGAGGGAGATCACGAGACCGGAGTCGCTTCGGCCCTGGCCACGTCCCTGGACCGAACCCTAACCCTAGCTAAGGCTCTCTCCCCAAGTGGACCCAATGCCAACGTCTGACAACACCACGCGCCTGGGGTCCGGAAGAGGTGCAGGCTGACTCGGCATGGAACCTGGAAGCTCACCATGTCGTTTCCCAGGCCCGGCTGCAGCTGCCGAGAGGATTCCGGAGGCCTCCTCGACCAGGGGCCCAATCACGTGTGTGGCCTTGGCAGCCAAAGACGGATCCTGACCGGCACGGTCCCTTGTGCCCTCAACTCAGCCCTTCGGGGAGACCACTGCCCTGCTGTGGGTTGGGCGCCTGGAGCCTCCTGGGACCTAACCCTAACCCTAACCGTACCCCGAACCGGGACCCTCCACCGCAACCTAAGCCTGCCTCGAACCCTAACCCTGCAATGGAGCCGCCTTCTGGCATGGGCCCTCACTTCAGCCCTCGAGGGAGATCACGAGACTGGAGTCGATTCAGCCCTGGCGACGTCCCTGGACCAAACCCTAACCCTAGCTAAGGCTCCCTCCCCACGGGGACCCCATGCCAAAGTCTGACAAGACCACGCGCCTGGGGTCCAGAGGCGGTGCAGGCTGACTCGGCATGGAAGCTGCAAGCTCACCATGTGGTTTCCCAGGCCCGTGTGCAGCTGACCGAGAGGATTCCGGAGGCCTCCTCGAACAGGGGCCGATCGACGTCTGTGGCCTTGGCAGCCAAAGACGGATCCTGACCGGCACGGTCCCTTGTGCCCTCAACTCAGGCCTTCGGGAAGACCACTGCCCTGCTGTGGGTTCGGCGCCTGGAGCCTCCTGGGACCTAACCCTAACCCTAACCCCACACCGAACGGGGACCCTCCACCGAAACCTAAGCCGGCCTCGACCCCTAACCCTGCACTTGAGCCGCCTTGCTGCATGGGCCCTCACTTCAGCCCTCGAGGGAGATCACGAGACCGGAGTCGCTTCGGCCCTGGCCACGTCCCTGGACCGAACCCTAACCCTAGCTAAGGCTCTCTCCCCAAGTGGACCCAATGCCAACGTCTGACAACACCACGCGCCTGGGGTCCGGAAGAGGTGCAGGCTGACTCGGCATGGAACCTGGAAGCTCACCATGTCGTTTCCCAGGCCCGGCTGCAGCTGCCGAGAGGATTCCGGAGGCCTCCTCGACCAGGGGCCCAATCACGTGTGTGGCCTTGGCAGCCAAAGACGGATCCTGACCGGCACGGTCCCTTGTGCCCTCAACTCAGCCCTTCGGGGAGACCACTGCCCTGCTGTGGGTTGGGCGCCTGGAGCCTCCTGGGACCTAACCCTAACCCTAACCGTACCCCGAACCGGGACCCTCCACCGCAACCTAAGCCTGCCTCGAACCCTAACCCTGCAATGGAGCCGCCTTCTGGCATGGGCCCTCACTTCAGCCCTCGAGGGAGATCACGAGACTGGAGTCGATTCAGCCCTGGCGACGTCCCTGGACCAAACCCTAACCCTAGCTAAGGCTCCCTCCCCACGGGGACCCCATGCCAAAGTCTGACAAGACCACGCGCCTGGGGTCCAGAGGCGGTGCAGGCTGACTCGGCATGGAAGCTGCAAGCTCACCATGTGGTTTCCCAGGCCCGTGTGCAGCTGACCGAGAGGATTCCGGAGGCCTCCTCGAACAGGGGCCGATCGACGTCTGTGGCCTTGGCAGCCAAAGACGGATCCTGACCGGCACGGTCCCTTGTGCCCTCAACTCAGGCCTTCGGGAAGACCACTGCCCTGCTGTGGGTTCGGCGCCTGGAGCCTCCTGGGACCTAACCCTAACCCTAACCCCACACCGAACGGGGACCCTCCACCGAAACCTAAGCCGGCCTCGACCCCTAACCCTGCACTTGAGCCGCCTTGCTGCATGGGCCCTCACTTCAGCCCTCGAGGGAGATCACGAGACCGGAGTCGCTTCGGCCCTGGCCACGTCCCTGGACCGAACCCTAACCCTAGCTAAGGCTCTCTCCCCAAGTGGACCCAATGCCAACGTCTGACAACACCACGCGCCTGGGGTCCGGAAGAGGTGCAGGCTGACTCGGCATGGAACCTGGAAGCTCACCATGTCGTTTCCCAGGCCCGGCTGCAGCTGCCGAGAGGATTCCGGAGGCCTCCTCGACCAGGGGCCCAATCACGTGTGTGGCCTTGGCAGCCAAAGACGGATCCTGACCGGCACGGTCCCTTGTGCCCTCAACTCAGCCCTTCGGGGAGACCACTGCCCTGCTGTGGGTTGGGCGCCTGGAGCCTCCTGGGACCTAACCCTAACCCTAACCGTACCCCGAACCGGGACCCTCCACCGCAACCTAAGCCTGCCTCGAACCCTAACCCTGCAATGGAGCCGCCTTCTGGCATGGGCCCTCACTTCAGCCCTCGAGGGAGATCACGAGACTGGAGTCGATTCAGCCCTGGCGACGTCCCTGGACCAAACCCTAACCCTAGCTAAGGCTCCCTCCCCACGGGGACCCCATGCCAAAGTCTGACAAGACCACGCGCCTGGGGTCCAGAGGCGGTGCAGGCTGACTCGGCATGGAAGCTGCAAGCTCACCATGTGGTTTCCCAGGCCCGTGTGCAGCTGACCGAGAGGATTCCGGAGGCCTCCTCGAACAGGGGCCGATCGACGTCTGTGGCCTTGGCAGCCAAAGACGGATCCTGACCGGCACGGTCCCTTGTGCCCTCAACTCAGGCCTTCGGGAAGACCACTGCCCTGCTGTGGGTTCGGCGCCTGGAGCCTCCTGGGACCTAACCCTAACCCTAACCCCACACCGAACGGGGACCCTCCACCGAAACCTAAGCCGGCCTCGACCCCTAACCCTGCACTTGAGCCGCCTTGCTGCATGGGCCCTCACTTCAGCCCTCGAGGGAGATCACGAGACCGGAGTCGCTTCGGCCCTGGCCACGTCCCTGGACCGAACCCTAACCCTAGCTAAGGCTCTCTCCCCAAGTGGACCCAATGCCAACGTCTGACAACACCACGCGCCTGGGGTCCGGAAGAGGTGCAGGCTGACTCGGCATGGAACCTGGAAGCTCACCATGTCGTTTCCCAGGCCCGGCTGCAGCTGCCGAGAGGATTCCGGAGGCCTCCTCGACCAGGGGCCCAATCACGTGTGTGGCCTTGGCAGCCAAAGACGGATCCTGACCGGCACGGTCCCTTGTGCCCTCAACTCAGCCCTTCGGGGAGACCACTGCCCTGCTGTGGGTTGGGCGCCTGGAGCCTCCTGGGACCTAACCCTAACCCTAACCGTACCCCGAACCGGGACCCTCCACCGCAACCTAAGCCTGCCTCGAACCCTAACCCTGCAATGGAGCCGCCTTCTGGCATGGGCCCTCACTTCAGCCCTCGAGGGAGATCACGAGACTGGAGTCGATTCAGCCCTGGCGACGTCCCTGGACCAAACCCTAACCCTAGCTAAGGCTCCCTCCCCACGGGGACCCCATGCCAAAGTCTGACAAGACCACGCGCCTGGGGTCCAGAGGCGGTGCAGGCTGACTCGGCATGGAAGCTGCAAGCTCACCATGTGGTTTCCCAGGCCCGTGTGCAGCTGACCGAGAGGATTCCGGAGGCCTCCTCGAACAGGGGCCGATCGACGTCTGTGGCCTTGGCAGCCAAAGACGGATCCTGACCGGCACGGTCCCTTGTGCCCTCAACTCAGGCCTTCGGGAAGACCACTGCCCTGCTGTGGGTTCGGCGCCTGGAGCCTCCTGGGACCTAACCCTAACCCTAACCCCACACCGAACGGGGACCCTCCACCGAAACCTAAGCCGGCCTCGACCCCTAACCCTGCACTTGAGCCGCCTTGCTGCATGGGCCCTCACTTCAGCCCTCGAGGGAGATCACGAGACCGGAGTCGCTTCGGCCCTGGCCACGTCCCTGGACCGAACCCTAACCCTAGCTAAGGCTCTCTCCCCAAGTGGACCCAATGCCAACGTCTGACAACACCACGCGCCTGGGGTCCGGAAGAGGTGCAGGCTGACTCGGCATGGAACCTGGAAGCTCACCATGTCGTTTCCCAGGCCCGGCTGCAGCTGCCGAGAGGATTCCGGAGGCCTCCTCGACCAGGGGCCCAATCACGTGTGTGGCCTTGGCAGCCAAAGACGGATCCTGACCGGCACGGTCCCTTGTGCCCTCAACTCAGCCCTTCGGGGAGACCACTGCCCTGCTGTGGGTTGGGCGCCTGGAGCCTCCTGGGACCTAACCCTAACCCTAACCGTACCCCGAACCGGGACCCTCCACCGCAACCTAAGCCTGCCTCGAACCCTAACCCTGCAATGGAGCCGCCTTCTGGCATGGGCCCTCACTTCAGCCCTCGAGGGAGATCACGAGACTGGAGTCGATTCAGCCCTGGCGACGTCCCTGGACCAAACCCTAACCCTAGCTAAGGCTCCCTCCCCACGGGGACCCCATGCCAAAGTCTGACAAGACCACGCGCCTGGGGTCCAGAGGCGGTGCAGGCTGACTCGGCATGGAAGCTGCAAGCTCACCATGTGGTTTCCCAGGCCCGTGTGCAGCTGACCGAGAGGATTCCGGAGGCCTCCTCGAACAGGGGCCGATCGACGTCTGTGGCCTTGGCAGCCAAAGACGGATCCTGACCGGCACGGTCCCTTGTGCCCTCAACTCAGGCCTTCGGGAAGACCACTGCCCTGCTGTGGGTTCGGCGCCTGGAGCCTCCTGGGACCTAACCCTAACCCTAACCCCACACCGAACGGGGACCCTCCACCGAAACCTAAGCCGGCCTCGACCCCTAACCCTGCACTTGAGCCGCCTTGCTGCATGGGCCCTCACTTCAGCCCTCGAGGGAGATCACGAGACCGGAGTCGCTTCGGCCCTGGCCACGTCCCTGGACCGAACCCTAACCCTAGCTAAGGCTCTCTCCCCAAGTGGACCCAATGCCAACGTCTGACAACACCACGCGCCTGGGGTCCGGAAGAGGTGCAGGCTGACTCGGCATGGAACCTGGAAGCTCACCATGTCGTTTCCCAGGCCCGGCTGCAGCTGCCGAGAGGATTCCGGAGGCCTCCTCGACCAGGGGCCCAATCACGTGTGTGGCCTTGGCAGCCAAAGACGGATCCTGACCGGCACGGTCCCTTGTGCCCTCAACTCAGCCCTTCGGGGAGACCACTGCCCTGCTGTGGGTTGGGCGCCTGGAGCCTCCTGGGACCTAACCCTAACCCTAACCGTACCCCGAACCGGGACCCTCCACCGCAACCTAAGCCTGCCTCGAACCCTAACCCTGCAATGGAGCCGCCTTCTGGCATGGGCCCTCACTTCAGCCCTCGAGGGAGATCACGAGACTGGAGTCGATTCAGCCCTGGCGACGTCCCTGGACCAAACCCTAACCCTAGCTAAGGCTCCCTCCCCACGGGGACCCCATGCCAAAGTCTGACAAGACCACGCGCCTGGGGTCCAGAGGCGGTGCAGGCTGACTCGGCATGGAAGCTGCAAGCTCACCATGTGGTTTCCCAGGCCCGTGTGCAGCTGACCGAGAGGATTCCGGAGGCCTCCTCGAACAGGGGCCGATCGACGTCTGTGGCCTTGGCAGCCAAAGACGGATCCTGACCGGCACGGTCCCTTGTGCCCTCAACTCAGGCCTTCGGGAAGACCACTGCCCTGCTGTGGGTTCGGCGCCTGGAGCCTCCTGGGACCTAACCCTAACCCTAACCCCACACCGAACGGGGACCCTCCACCGAAACCTAAGCCGGCCTCGACCCCTAACCCTGCACTTGAGCCGCCTTGCTGCATGGGCCCTCACTTCAGCCCTCGAGGGAGATCACGAGACCGGAGTCGCTTCGGCCCTGGCCACGTCCCTGGACCGAACCCTAACCCTAGCTAAGGCTCTCTCCCCAAGTGGACCCAATGCCAACGTCTGACAACACCACGCGCCTGGGGTCCGGAAGAGGTGCAGGCTGACTCGGCATGGAACCTGGAAGCTCACCATGTCGTTTCCCAGGCCCGGCTGCAGCTGCCGAGAGGATTCCGGAGGCCTCCTCGACCAGGGGCCCAATCACGTGTGTGGCCTTGGCAGCCAAAGACGGATCCTGACCGGCACGGTCCCTTGTGCCCTCAACTCAGCCCTTCGGGGAGACCACTGCCCTGCTGTGGGTTGGGCGCCTGGAGCCTCCTGGGACCTAACCCTAACCCTAACCGTACCCCGAACCGGGACCCTCCACCGCAACCTAAGCCTGCCTCGAACCCTAACCCTGCAATGGAGCCGCCTTCTGGCATGGGCCCTCACTTCAGCCCTCGAGGGAGATCACGAGACTGGAGTCGATTCAGCCCTGGCGACGTCCCTGGACCAAACCCTAACCCTAGCTAAGGCTCCCTCCCCACGGGGACCCCATGCCAAAGTCTGACAAGACCACGCGCCTGGGGTCCAGAGGCGGTGCAGGCTGACTCGGCATGGAAGCTGCAAGCTCACCATGTGGTTTCCCAGGCCCGTGTGCAGCTGACCGAGAGGATTCCGGAGGCCTCCTCGAACAGGGGCCGATCGACGTCTGTGGCCTTGGCAGCCAAAGACGGATCCTGACCGGCACGGTCCCTTGTGCCCTCAACTCAGGCCTTCGGGAAGACCACTGCCCTGCTGTGGGTTCGGCGCCTGGAGCCTCCTGGGACCTAACCCTAACCCTAACCCCACACCGAACGGGGACCCTCCACCGAAACCTAAGCCGGCCTCGACCCCTAACCCTGCACTTGAGCCGCCTTGCTGCATGGGCCCTCACTTCAGCCCTCGAGGGAGATCACGAGACCGGAGTCGCTTCGGCCCTGGCCACGTCCCTGGACCGAACCCTAACCCTAGCTAAGGCTCTCTCCCCAAGTGGACCCAATGCCAACGTCTGACAACACCACGCGCCTGGGGTCCGGAAGAGGTGCAGGCTGACTCGGCATGGAACCTGGAAGCTCACCATGTCGTTTCCCAGGCCCGGCTGCAGCTGCCGAGAGGATTCCGGAGGCCTCCTCGACCAGGGGCCCAATCACGTGTGTGGCCTTGGCAGCCAAAGACGGATCCTGACCGGCACGGTCCCTTGTGCCCTCAACTCAGCCCTTCGGGGAGACCACTGCCCTGCTGTGGGTTGGGCGCCTGGAGCCTCCTGGGACCTAACCCTAACCCTAACCGTACCCCGAACCGGGACCCTCCACCGCAACCTAAGCCTGCCTCGAACCCTAACCCTGCAATGGAGCCGCCTTCTGGCATGGGCCCTCACTTCAGCCCTCGAGGGAGATCACGAGACTGGAGTCGATTCAGCCCTGGCGACGTCCCTGGACCAAACCCTAACCCTAGCTAAGGCTCCCTCCCCACGGGGACCCCATGCCAAAGTCTGACAAGACCACGCGCCTGGGGTCCAGAGGCGGTGCAGGCTGACTCGGCATGGAAGCTGCAAGCTCACCATGTGGTTTCCCAGGCCCGTGTGCAGCTGACCGAGAGGATTCCGGAGGCCTCCTCGAACAGGGGCCGATCGACGTCTGTGGCCTTGGCAGCCAAAGACGGATCCTGACCGGCACGGTCCCTTGTGCCCTCAACTCAGGCCTTCGGGAAGACCACTGCCCTGCTGTGGGTTCGGCGCCTGGAGCCTCCTGGGACCTAACCCTAACCCTAACCCCACACCGAACGGGGACCCTCCACCGAAACCTAAGCCGGCCTCGACCCCTAACCCTGCACTTGAGCCGCCTTGCTGCATGGGCCCTCACTTCAGCCCTCGAGGGAGATCACGAGACCGGAGTCGCTTCGGCCCTGGCCACGTCCCTGGACCGAACCCTAACCCTAGCTAAGGCTCTCTCCCCAAGTGGACCCAATGCCAACGTCTGACAACACCACGCGCCTGGGGTCCGGAAGAGGTGCAGGCTGACTCGGCATGGAACCTGGAAGCTCACCATGTCGTTTCCCAGGCCCGGCTGCAGCTGCCGAGAGGATTCCGGAGGCCTCCTCGACCAGGGGCCCAATCACGTGTGTGGCCTTGGCAGCCAAAGACGGATCCTGACCGGCACGGTCCCTTGTGCCCTCAACTCAGCCCTTCGGGGAGACCACTGCCCTGCTGTGGGTTGGGCGCCTGGAGCCTCCTGGGACCTAACCCTAACCCTAACCGTACCCCGAACCGGGACCCTCCACCGCAACCTAAGCCTGCCTCGAACCCTAACCCTGCAATGGAGCCGCCTTCTGGCATGGGCCCTCACTTCAGCCCTCGAGGGAGATCACGAGACTGGAGTCGATTCAGCCCTGGCGACGTCCCTGGACCAAACCCTAACCCTAGCTAAGGCTCCCTCCCCACGGGGACCCCATGCCAAAGTCTGACAAGACCACGCGCCTGGGGTCCAGAGGCGGTGCAGGCTGACTCGGCATGGAAGCTGCAAGCTCACCATGTGGTTTCCCAGGCCCGTGTGCAGCTGACCGAGAGGATTCCGGAGGCCTCCTCGAACAGGGGCCGATCGACGTCTGTGGCCTTGGCAGCCAAAGACGGATCCTGACCGGCACGGTCCCTTGTGCCCTCAACTCAGGCCTTCGGGAAGACCACTGCCCTGCTGTGGGTTCGGCGCCTGGAGCCTCCTGGGACCTAACCCTAACCCTAACCCCACACCGAACGGGGACCCTCCACCGAAACCTAAGCCGGCCTCGACCCCTAACCCTGCACTTGAGCCGCCTTGCTGCATGGGCCCTCACTTCAGCCCTCGAGGGAGATCACGAGACCGGAGTCGCTTCGGCCCTGGCCACGTCCCTGGACCGAACCCTAACCCTAGCTAAGGCTCTCTCCCCAAGTGGACCCAATGCCAACGTCTGACAACACCACGCGCCTGGGGTCCGGAAGAGGTGCAGGCTGACTCGGCATGGAACCTGGAAGCTCACCATGTCGTTTCCCAGGCCCGGCTGCAGCTGCCGAGAGGATTCCGGAGGCCTCCTCGACCAGGGGCCCAATCACGTGTGTGGCCTTGGCAGCCAAAGACGGATCCTGACCGGCACGGTCCCTTGTGCCCTCAACTCAGCCCTTCGGGGAGACCACTGCCCTGCTGTGGGTTGGGCGCCTGGAGCCTCCTGGGACCTAACCCTAACCCTAACCGTACCCCGAACCGGGACCCTCCACCGCAACCTAAGCCTGCCTCGAACCCTAACCCTGCAATGGAGCCGCCTTCTGGCATGGGCCCTCACTTCAGCCCTCGAGGGAGATCACGAGACTGGAGTCGATTCAGCCCTGGCGACGTCCCTGGACCAAACCCTAACCCTAGCTAAGGCTCCCTCCCCACGGGGACCCCATGCCAAAGTCTGACAAGACCACGCGCCTGGGGTCCAGAGGCGGTGCAGGCTGACTCGGCATGGAAGCTGCAAGCTCACCATGTGGTTTCCCAGGCCCGTGTGCAGCTGACCGAGAGGATTCCGGAGGCCTCCTCGAACAGGGGCCGATCGACGTCTGTGGCCTTGGCAGCCAAAGACGGATCCTGACCGGCACGGTCCCTTGTGCCCTCAACTCAGGCCTTCGGGAAGACCACTGCCCTGCTGTGGGTTCGGCGCCTGGAGCCTCCTGGGACCTAACCCTAACCCTAACCCCACACCGAACGGGGACCCTCCACCGAAACCTAAGCCGGCCTCGACCCCTAACCCTGCACTTGAGCCGCCTTGCTGCATGGGCCCTCACTTCAGCCCTCGAGGGAGATCACGAGACCGGAGTCGCTTCGGCCCTGGCCACGTCCCTGGACCGAACCCTAACCCTAGCTAAGGCTCTCTCCCCAAGTGGACCCAATGCCAACGTCTGACAACACCACGCGCCTGGGGTCCGGAAGAGGTGCAGGCTGACTCGGCATGGAACCTGGAAGCTCACCATGTCGTTTCCCAGGCCCGGCTGCAGCTGCCGAGAGGATTCCGGAGGCCTCCTCGACCAGGGGCCCAATCACGTGTGTGGCCTTGGCAGCCAAAGACGGATCCTGACCGGCACGGTCCCTTGTGCCCTCAACTCAGCCCTTCGGGGAGACCACTGCCCTGCTGTGGGTTGGGCGCCTGGAGCCTCCTGGGACCTAACCCTAACCCTAACCGTACCCCGAACCGGGACCCTCCACCGCAACCTAAGCCTGCCTCGAACCCTAACCCTGCAATGGAGCCGCCTTCTGGCATGGGCCCTCACTTCAGCCCTCGAGGGAGATCACGAGACTGGAGTCGATTCAGCCCTGGCGACGTCCCTGGACCAAACCCTAACCCTAGCTAAGGCTCCCTCCCCACGGGGACCCCATGCCAAAGTCTGACAAGACCACGCGCCTGGGGTCCAGAGGCGGTGCAGGCTGACTCGGCATGGAAGCTGCAAGCTCACCATGTGGTTTCCCAGGCCCGTGTGCAGCTGACCGAGAGGATTCCGGAGGCCTCCTCGAACAGGGGCCGATCGACGTCTGTGGCCTTGGCAGCCAAAGACGGATCCTGACCGGCACGGTCCCTTGTGCCCTCAACTCAGGCCTTCGGGAAGACCACTGCCCTGCTGTGGGTTCGGCGCCTGGAGCCTCCTGGGACCTAACCCTAACCCTAACCCCACACCGAACGGGGACCCTCCACCGAAACCTAAGCCGGCCTCGACCCCTAACCCTGCACTTGAGCCGCCTTGCTGCATGGGCCCTCACTTCAGCCCTCGAGGGAGATCACGAGACCGGAGTCGCTTCGGCCCTGGCCACGTCCCTGGACCGAACCCTAACCCTAGCTAAGGCTCTCTCCCCAAGTGGACCCAATGCCAACGTCTGACAACACCACGCGCCTGGGGTCCGGAAGAGGTGCAGGCTGACTCGGCATGGAACCTGGAAGCTCACCATGTCGTTTCCCAGGCCCGGCTGCAGCTGCCGAGAGGATTCCGGAGGCCTCCTCGACCAGGGGCCCAATCACGTGTGTGGCCTTGGCAGCCAAAGACGGATCCTGACCGGCACGGTCCCTTGTGCCCTCAACTCAGCCCTTCGGGGAGACCACTGCCCTGCTGTGGGTTGGGCGCCTGGAGCCTCCTGGGACCTAACCCTAACCCTAACCGTACCCCGAACCGGGACCCTCCACCGCAACCTAAGCCTGCCTCGAACCCTAACCCTGCAATGGAGCCGCCTTCTGGCATGGGCCCTCACTTCAGCCCTCGAGGGAGATCACGAGACTGGAGTCGATTCAGCCCTGGCGACGTCCCTGGACCAAACCCTAACCCTAGCTAAGGCTCCCTCCCCACGGGGACCCCATGCCAAAGTCTGACAAGACCACGCGCCTGGGGTCCAGAGGCGGTGCAGGCTGACTCGGCATGGAAGCTGCAAGCTCACCATGTGGTTTCCCAGGCCCGTGTGCAGCTGACCGAGAGGATTCCGGAGGCCTCCTCGAACAGGGGCCGATCGACGTCTGTGGCCTTGGCAGCCAAAGACGGATCCTGACCGGCACGGTCCCTTGTGCCCTCAACTCAGGCCTTCGGGAAGACCACTGCCCTGCTGTGGGTTCGGCGCCTGGAGCCTCCTGGGACCTAACCCTAACCCTAACCCCACACCGAACGGGGACCCTCCACCGAAACCTAAGCCGGCCTCGACCCCTAACCCTGCACTTGAGCCGCCTTGCTGCATGGGCCCTCACTTCAGCCCTCGAGGGAGATCACGAGACCGGAGTCGCTTCGGCCCTGGCCACGTCCCTGGACCGAACCCTAACCCTAGCTAAGGCTCTCTCCCCAAGTGGACCCAATGCCAACGTCTGACAACACCACGCGCCTGGGGTCCGGAAGAGGTGCAGGCTGACTCGGCATGGAACCTGGAAGCTCACCATGTCGTTTCCCAGGCCCGGCTGCAGCTGCCGAGAGGATTCCGGAGGCCTCCTCGACCAGGGGCCCAATCACGTGTGTGGCCTTGGCAGCCAAAGACGGATCCTGACCGGCACGGTCCCTTGTGCCCTCAACTCAGCCCTTCGGGGAGACCACTGCCCTGCTGTGGGTTGGGCGCCTGGAGCCTCCTGGGACCTAACCCTAACCCTAACCGTACCCCGAACCGGGACCCTCCACCGCAACCTAAGCCTGCCTCGAACCCTAACCCTGCAATGGAGCCGCCTTCTGGCATGGGCCCTCACTTCAGCCCTCGAGGGAGATCACGAGACTGGAGTCGATTCAGCCCTGGCGACGTCCCTGGACCAAACCCTAACCCTAGCTAAGGCTCCCTCCCCACGGGGACCCCATGCCAAAGTCTGACAAGACCACGCGCCTGGGGTCCAGAGGCGGTGCAGGCTGACTCGGCATGGAAGCTGCAAGCTCACCATGTGGTTTCCCAGGCCCGTGTGCAGCTGACCGAGAGGATTCCGGAGGCCTCCTCGAACAGGGGCCGATCGACGTCTGTGGCCTTGGCAGCCAAAGACGGATCCTGACCGGCACGGTCCCTTGTGCCCTCAACTCAGGCCTTCGGGAAGACCACTGCCCTGCTGTGGGTTCGGCGCCTGGAGCCTCCTGGGACCTAACCCTAACCCTAACCCCACACCGAACGGGGACCCTCCACCGAAACCTAAGCCGGCCTCGACCCCTAACCCTGCACTTGAGCCGCCTTGCTGCATGGGCCCTCACTTCAGCCCTCGAGGGAGATCACGAGACCGGAGTCGCTTCGGCCCTGGCCACGTCCCTGGACCGAACCCTAACCCTAGCTAAGGCTCTCTCCCCAAGTGGACCCAATGCCAACGTCTGACAACACCACGCGCCTGGGGTCCGGAAGAGGTGCAGGCTGACTCGGCATGGAACCTGGAAGCTCACCATGTCGTTTCCCAGGCCCGGCTGCAGCTGCCGAGAGGATTCCGGAGGCCTCCTCGACCAGGGGCCCAATCACGTGTGTGGCCTTGGCAGCCAAAGACGGATCCTGACCGGCACGGTCCCTTGTGCCCTCAACTCAGCCCTTCGGGGAGACCACTGCCCTGCTGTGGGTTGGGCGCCTGGAGCCTCCTGGGACCTAACCCTAACCCTAACCGTACCCCGAACCGGGACCCTCCACCGCAACCTAAGCCTGCCTCGAACCCTAACCCTGCAATGGAGCCGCCTTCTGGCATGGGCCCTCACTTCAGCCCTCGAGGGAGATCACGAGACTGGAGTCGATTCAGCCCTGGCGACGTCCCTGGACCAAACCCTAACCCTAGCTAAGGCTCCCTCCCCACGGGGACCCCATGCCAAAGTCTGACAAGACCACGCGCCTGGGGTCCAGAGGCGGTGCAGGCTGACTCGGCATGGAAGCTGCAAGCTCACCATGTGGTTTCCCAGGCCCGTGTGCAGCTGACCGAGAGGATTCCGGAGGCCTCCTCGAACAGGGGCCGATCGACGTCTGTGGCCTTGGCAGCCAAAGACGGATCCTGACCGGCACGGTCCCTTGTGCCCTCAACTCAGGCCTTCGGGAAGACCACTGCCCTGCTGTGGGTTCGGCGCCTGGAGCCTCCTGGGACCTAACCCTAACCCTAACCCCACACCGAACGGGGACCCTCCACCGAAACCTAAGCCGGCCTCGACCCCTAACCCTGCACTTGAGCCGCCTTGCTGCATGGGCCCTCACTTCAGCCCTCGAGGGAGATCACGAGACCGGAGTCGCTTCGGCCCTGGCCACGTCCCTGGACCGAACCCTAACCCTAGCTAAGGCTCTCTCCCCAAGTGGACCCAATGCCAACGTCTGACAACACCACGCGCCTGGGGTCCGGAAGAGGTGCAGGCTGACTCGGCATGGAACCTGGAAGCTCACCATGTCGTTTCCCAGGCCCGGCTGCAGCTGCCGAGAGGATTCCGGAGGCCTCCTCGACCAGGGGCCCAATCACGTGTGTGGCCTTGGCAGCCAAAGACGGATCCTGACCGGCACGGTCCCTTGTGCCCTCAACTCAGCCCTTCGGGGAGACCACTGCCCTGCTGTGGGTTGGGCGCCTGGAGCCTCCTGGGACCTAACCCTAACCCTAACCGTACCCCGAACCGGGACCCTCCACCGCAACCTAAGCCTGCCTCGAACCCTAACCCTGCAATGGAGCCGCCTTCTGGCATGGGCCCTCACTTCAGCCCTCGAGGGAGATCACGAGACTGGAGTCGATTCAGCCCTGGCGACGTCCCTGGACCAAACCCTAACCCTAGCTAAGGCTCCCTCCCCACGGGGACCCCATGCCAAAGTCTGACAAGACCACGCGCCTGGGGTCCAGAGGCGGTGCAGGCTGACTCGGCATGGAAGCTGCAAGCTCACCATGTGGTTTCCCAGGCCCGTGTGCAGCTGACCGAGAGGATTCCGGAGGCCTCCTCGAACAGGGGCCGATCGACGTCTGTGGCCTTGGCAGCCAAAGACGGATCCTGACCGGCACGGTCCCTTGTGCCCTCAACTCAGGCCTTCGGGAAGACCACTGCCCTGCTGTGGGTTCGGCGCCTGGAGCCTCCTGGGACCTAACCCTAACCCTAACCCCACACCGAACGGGGACCCTCCACCGAAACCTAAGCCGGCCTCGACCCCTAACCCTGCACTTGAGCCGCCTTGCTGCATGGGCCCTCACTTCAGCCCTCGAGGGAGATCACGAGACCGGAGTCGCTTCGGCCCTGGCCACGTCCCTGGACCGAACCCTAACCCTAGCTAAGGCTCTCTCCCCAAGTGGACCCAATGCCAACGTCTGACAACACCACGCGCCTGGGGTCCGGAAGAGGTGCAGGCTGACTCGGCATGGAACCTGGAAGCTCACCATGTCGTTTCCCAGGCCCGGCTGCAGCTGCCGAGAGGATTCCGGAGGCCTCCTCGACCAGGGGCCCAATCACGTGTGTGGCCTTGGCAGCCAAAGACGGATCCTGACCGGCACGGTCCCTTGTGCCCTCAACTCAGCCCTTCGGGGAGACCACTGCCCTGCTGTGGGTTGGGCGCCTGGAGCCTCCTGGGACCTAACCCTAACCCTAACCGTACCCCGAACCGGGACCCTCCACCGCAACCTAAGCCTGCCTCGAACCCTAACCCTGCAATGGAGCCGCCTTCTGGCATGGGCCCTCACTTCAGCCCTCGAGGGAGATCACGAGACTGGAGTCGATTCAGCCCTGGCGACGTCCCTGGACCAAACCCTAACCCTAGCTAAGGCTCCCTCCCCACGGGGACCCCATGCCAAAGTCTGACAAGACCACGCGCCTGGGGTCCAGAGGCGGTGCAGGCTGACTCGGCATGGAAGCTGCAAGCTCACCATGTGGTTTCCCAGGCCCGTGTGCAGCTGACCGAGAGGATTCCGGAGGCCTCCTCGAACAGGGGCCGATCGACGTCTGTGGCCTTGGCAGCCAAAGACGGATCCTGACCGGCACGGTCCCTTGTGCCCTCAACTCAGGCCTTCGGGAAGACCACTGCCCTGCTGTGGGTTCGGCGCCTGGAGCCTCCTGGGACCTAACCCTAACCCTAACCCCACACCGAACGGGGACCCTCCACCGAAACCTAAGCCGGCCTCGACCCCTAACCCTGCACTTGAGCCGCCTTGCTGCATGGGCCCTCACTTCAGCCCTCGAGGGAGATCACGAGACCGGAGTCGCTTCGGCCCTGGCCACGTCCCTGGACCGAACCCTAACCCTAGCTAAGGCTCTCTCCCCAAGTGGACCCAATGCCAACGTCTGACAACACCACGCGCCTGGGGTCCGGAAGAGGTGCAGGCTGACTCGGCATGGAACCTGGAAGCTCACCATGTCGTTTCCCAGGCCCGGCTGCAGCTGCCGAGAGGATTCCGGAGGCCTCCTCGACCAGGGGCCCAATCACGTGTGTGGCCTTGGCAGCCAAAGACGGATCCTGACCGGCACGGTCCCTTGTGCCCTCAACTCAGCCCTTCGGGGAGACCACTGCCCTGCTGTGGGTTGGGCGCCTGGAGCCTCCTGGGACCTAACCCTAACCCTAACCGTACCCCGAACCGGGACCCTCCACCGCAACCTAAGCCTGCCTCGAACCCTAACCCTGCAATGGAGCCGCCTTCTGGCATGGGCCCTCACTTCAGCCCTCGAGGGAGATCACGAGACTGGAGTCGATTCAGCCCTGGCGACGTCCCTGGACCAAACCCTAACCCTAGCTAAGGCTCCCTCCCCACGGGGACCCCATGCCAAAGTCTGACAAGACCACGCGCCTGGGGTCCAGAGGCGGTGCAGGCTGACTCGGCATGGAAGCTGCAAGCTCACCATGTGGTTTCCCAGGCCCGTGTGCAGCTGACCGAGAGGATTCCGGAGGCCTCCTCGAACAGGGGCCGATCGACGTCTGTGGCCTTGGCAGCCAAAGACGGATCCTGACCGGCACGGTCCCTTGTGCCCTCAACTCAGGCCTTCGGGAAGACCACTGCCCTGCTGTGGGTTCGGCGCCTGGAGCCTCCTGGGACCTAACCCTAACCCTAACCCCACACCGAACGGGGACCCTCCACCGAAACCTAAGCCGGCCTCGACCCCTAACCCTGCACTTGAGCCGCCTTGCTGCATGGGCCCTCACTTCAGCCCTCGAGGGAGATCACGAGACCGGAGTCGCTTCGGCCCTGGCCACGTCCCTGGACCGAACCCTAACCCTAGCTAAGGCTCTCTCCCCAAGTGGACCCAATGCCAACGTCTGACAACACCACGCGCCTGGGGTCCGGAAGAGGTGCAGGCTGACTCGGCATGGAACCTGGAAGCTCACCATGTCGTTTCCCAGGCCCGGCTGCAGCTGCCGAGAGGATTCCGGAGGCCTCCTCGACCAGGGGCCCAATCACGTGTGTGGCCTTGGCAGCCAAAGACGGATCCTGACCGGCACGGTCCCTTGTGCCCTCAACTCAGCCCTTCGGGGAGACCACTGCCCTGCTGTGGGTTGGGCGCCTGGAGCCTCCTGGGACCTAACCCTAACCCTAACCGTACCCCGAACCGGGACCCTCCACCGCAACCTAAGCCTGCCTCGAACCCTAACCCTGCAATGGAGCCGCCTTCTGGCATGGGCCCTCACTTCAGCCCTCGAGGGAGATCACGAGACTGGAGTCGATTCAGCCCTGGCGACGTCCCTGGACCAAACCCTAACCCTAGCTAAGGCTCCCTCCCCACGGGGACCCCATGCCAAAGTCTGACAAGACCACGCGCCTGGGGTCCAGAGGCGGTGCAGGCTGACTCGGCATGGAAGCTGCAAGCTCACCATGTGGTTTCCCAGGCCCGTGTGCAGCTGACCGAGAGGATTCCGGAGGCCTCCTCGAACAGGGGCCGATCGACGTCTGTGGCCTTGGCAGCCAAAGACGGATCCTGACCGGCACGGTCCCTTGTGCCCTCAACTCAGGCCTTCGGGAAGACCACTGCCCTGCTGTGGGTTCGGCGCCTGGAGCCTCCTGGGACCTAACCCTAACCCTAACCCCACACCGAACGGGGACCCTCCACCGAAACCTAAGCCGGCCTCGACCCCTAACCCTGCACTTGAGCCGCCTTGCTGCATGGGCCCTCACTTCAGCCCTCGAGGGAGATCACGAGACCGGAGTCGCTTCGGCCCTGGCCACGTCCCTGGACCGAACCCTAACCCTAGCTAAGGCTCTCTCCCCAAGTGGACCCAATGCCAACGTCTGACAACACCACGCGCCTGGGGTCCGGAAGAGGTGCAGGCTGACTCGGCATGGAACCTGGAAGCTCACCATGTCGTTTCCCAGGCCCGGCTGCAGCTGCCGAGAGGATTCCGGAGGCCTCCTCGACCAGGGGCCCAATCACGTGTGTGGCCTTGGCAGCCAAAGACGGATCCTGACCGGCACGGTCCCTTGTGCCCTCAACTCAGCCCTTCGGGGAGACCACTGCCCTGCTGTGGGTTGGGCGCCTGGAGCCTCCTGGGACCTAACCCTAACCCTAACCGTACCCCGAACCGGGACCCTCCACCGCAACCTAAGCCTGCCTCGAACCCTAACCCTGCAATGGAGCCGCCTTCTGGCATGGGCCCTCACTTCAGCCCTCGAGGGAGATCACGAGACTGGAGTCGATTCAGCCCTGGCGACGTCCCTGGACCAAACCCTAACCCTAGCTAAGGCTCCCTCCCCACGGGGACCCCATGCCAAAGTCTGACAAGACCACGCGCCTGGGGTCCAGAGGCGGTGCAGGCTGACTCGGCATGGAAGCTGCAAGCTCACCATGTGGTTTCCCAGGCCCGTGTGCAGCTGACCGAGAGGATTCCGGAGGCCTCCTCGAACAGGGGCCGATCGACGTCTGTGGCCTTGGCAGCCAAAGACGGATCCTGACCGGCACGGTCCCTTGTGCCCTCAACTCAGGCCTTCGGGAAGACCACTGCCCTGCTGTGGGTTCGGCGCCTGGAGCCTCCTGGGACCTAACCCTAACCCTAACCCCACACCGAACGGGGACCCTCCACCGAAACCTAAGCCGGCCTCGACCCCTAACCCTGCACTTGAGCCGCCTTGCTGCATGGGCCCTCACTTCAGCCCTCGAGGGAGATCACGAGACCGGAGTCGCTTCGGCCCTGGCCACGTCCCTGGACCGAACCCTAACCCTAGCTAAGGCTCTCTCCCCAAGTGGACCCAATGCCAACGTCTGACAACACCACGCGCCTGGGGTCCGGAAGAGGTGCAGGCTGACTCGGCATGGAACCTGGAAGCTCACCATGTCGTTTCCCAGGCCCGGCTGCAGCTGCCGAGAGGATTCCGGAGGCCTCCTCGACCAGGGGCCCAATCACGTGTGTGGCCTTGGCAGCCAAAGACGGATCCTGACCGGCACGGTCCCTTGTGCCCTCAACTCAGCCCTTCGGGGAGACCACTGCCCTGCTGTGGGTTGGGCGCCTGGAGCCTCCTGGGACCTAACCCTAACCCTAACCGTACCCCGAACCGGGACCCTCCACCGCAACCTAAGCCTGCCTCGAACCCTAACCCTGCAATGGAGCCGCCTTCTGGCATGGGCCCTCACTTCAGCCCTCGAGGGAGATCACGAGACTGGAGTCGATTCAGCCCTGGCGACGTCCCTGGACCAAACCCTAACCCTAGCTAAGGCTCCCTCCCCACGGGGACCCCATGCCAAAGTCTGACAAGACCACGCGCCTGGGGTCCAGAGGCGGTGCAGGCTGACTCGGCATGGAAGCTGCAAGCTCACCATGTGGTTTCCCAGGCCCGTGTGCAGCTGACCGAGAGGATTCCGGAGGCCTCCTCGAACAGGGGCCGATCGACGTCTGTGGCCTTGGCAGCCAAAGACGGATCCTGACCGGCACGGTCCCTTGTGCCCTCAACTCAGGCCTTCGGGAAGACCACTGCCCTGCTGTGGGTTCGGCGCCTGGAGCCTCCTGGGACCTAACCCTAACCCTAACCCCACACCGAACGGGGACCCTCCACCGAAACCTAAGCCGGCCTCGACCCCTAACCCTGCACTTGAGCCGCCTTGCTGCATGGGCCCTCACTTCAGCCCTCGAGGGAGATCACGAGACCGGAGTCGCTTCGGCCCTGGCCACGTCCCTGGACCGAACCCTAACCCTAGCTAAGGCTCTCTCCCCAAGTGGACCCAATGCCAACGTCTGACAACACCACGCGCCTGGGGTCCGGAAGAGGTGCAGGCTGACTCGGCATGGAACCTGGAAGCTCACCATGTCGTTTCCCAGGCCCGGCTGCAGCTGCCGAGAGGATTCCGGAGGCCTCCTCGACCAGGGGCCCAATCACGTGTGTGGCCTTGGCAGCCAAAGACGGATCCTGACCGGCACGGTCCCTTGTGCCCTCAACTCAGCCCTTCGGGGAGACCACTGCCCTGCTGTGGGTTGGGCGCCTGGAGCCTCCTGGGACCTAACCCTAACCCTAACCGTACCCCGAACCGGGACCCTCCACCGCAACCTAAGCCTGCCTCGAACCCTAACCCTGCAATGGAGCCGCCTTCTGGCATGGGCCCTCACTTCAGCCCTCGAGGGAGATCACGAGACTGGAGTCGATTCAGCCCTGGCGACGTCCCTGGACCAAACCCTAACCCTAGCTAAGGCTCCCTCCCCACGGGGACCCCATGCCAAAGTCTGACAAGACCACGCGCCTGGGGTCCAGAGGCGGTGCAGGCTGACTCGGCATGGAAGCTGCAAGCTCACCATGTGGTTTCCCAGGCCCGTGTGCAGCTGACCGAGAGGATTCCGGAGGCCTCCTCGAACAGGGGCCGATCGACGTCTGTGGCCTTGGCAGCCAAAGACGGATCCTGACCGGCACGGTCCCTTGTGCCCTCAACTCAGGCCTTCGGGAAGACCACTGCCCTGCTGTGGGTTCGGCGCCTGGAGCCTCCTGGGACCTAACCCTAACCCTAACCCCACACCGAACGGGGACCCTCCACCGAAACCTAAGCCGGCCTCGACCCCTAACCCTGCACTTGAGCCGCCTTGCTGCATGGGCCCTCACTTCAGCCCTCGAGGGAGATCACGAGACCGGAGTCGCTTCGGCCCTGGCCACGTCCCTGGACCGAACCCTAACCCTAGCTAAGGCTCTCTCCCCAAGTGGACCCAATGCCAACGTCTGACAACACCACGCGCCTGGGGTCCGGAAGAGGTGCAGGCTGACTCGGCATGGAACCTGGAAGCTCACCATGTCGTTTCCCAGGCCCGGCTGCAGCTGCCGAGAGGATTCCGGAGGCCTCCTCGACCAGGGGCCCAATCACGTGTGTGGCCTTGGCAGCCAAAGACGGATCCTGACCGGCACGGTCCCTTGTGCCCTCAACTCAGCCCTTCGGGGAGACCACTGCCCTGCTGTGGGTTGGGCGCCTGGAGCCTCCTGGGACCTAACCCTAACCCTAACCGTACCCCGAACCGGGACCCTCCACCGCAACCTAAGCCTGCCTCGAACCCTAACCCTGCAATGGAGCCGCCTTCTGGCATGGGCCCTCACTTCAGCCCTCGAGGGAGATCACGAGACTGGAGTCGATTCAGCCCTGGCGACGTCCCTGGACCAAACCCTAACCCTAGCTAAGGCTCCCTCCCCACGGGGACCCCATGCCAAAGTCTGACAAGACCACGCGCCTGGGGTCCAGAGGCGGTGCAGGCTGACTCGGCATGGAAGCTGCAAGCTCACCATGTGGTTTCCCAGGCCCGTGTGCAGCTGACCGAGAGGATTCCGGAGGCCTCCTCGAACAGGGGCCGATCGACGTCTGTGGCCTTGGCAGCCAAAGACGGATCCTGACCGGCACGGTCCCTTGTGCCCTCAACTCAGGCCTTCGGGAAGACCACTGCCCTGCTGTGGGTTCGGCGCCTGGAGCCTCCTGGGACCTAACCCTAACCCTAACCCCACACCGAACGGGGACCCTCCACCGAAACCTAAGCCGGCCTCGACCCCTAACCCTGCACTTGAGCCGCCTTGCTGCATGGGCCCTCACTTCAGCCCTCGAGGGAGATCACGAGACCGGAGTCGCTTCGGCCCTGGCCACGTCCCTGGACCGAACCCTAACCCTAGCTAAGGCTCTCTCCCCAAGTGGACCCAATGCCAACGTCTGACAACACCACGCGCCTGGGGTCCGGAAGAGGTGCAGGCTGACTCGGCATGGAACCTGGAAGCTCACCATGTCGTTTCCCAGGCCCGGCTGCAGCTGCCGAGAGGATTCCGGAGGCCTCCTCGACCAGGGGCCCAATCACGTGTGTGGCCTTGGCAGCCAAAGACGGATCCTGACCGGCACGGTCCCTTGTGCCCTCAACTCAGCCCTTCGGGGAGACCACTGCCCTGCTGTGGGTTGGGCGCCTGGAGCCTCCTGGGACCTAACCCTAACCCTAACCGTACCCCGAACCGGGACCCTCCACCGCAACCTAAGCCTGCCTCGAACCCTAACCCTGCAATGGAGCCGCCTTCTGGCATGGGCCCTCACTTCAGCCCTCGAGGGAGATCACGAGACTGGAGTCGATTCAGCCCTGGCGACGTCCCTGGACCAAACCCTAACCCTAGCTAAGGCTCCCTCCCCACGGGGACCCCATGCCAAAGTCTGACAAGACCACGCGCCTGGGGTCCAGAGGCGGTGCAGGCTGACTCGGCATGGAAGCTGCAAGCTCACCATGTGGTTTCCCAGGCCCGTGTGCAGCTGACCGAGAGGATTCCGGAGGCCTCCTCGAACAGGGGCCGATCGACGTCTGTGGCCTTGGCAGCCAAAGACGGATCCTGACCGGCACGGTCCCTTGTGCCCTCAACTCAGGCCTTCGGGAAGACCACTGCCCTGCTGTGGGTTCGGCGCCTGGAGCCTCCTGGGACCTAACCCTAACCCTAACCCCACACCGAACGGGGACCCTCCACCGAAACCTAAGCCGGCCTCGACCCCTAACCCTGCACTTGAGCCGCCTTGCTGCATGGGCCCTCACTTCAGCCCTCGAGGGAGATCACGAGACCGGAGTCGCTTCGGCCCTGGCCACGTCCCTGGACCGAACCCTAACCCTAGCTAAGGCTCTCTCCCCAAGTGGACCCAATGCCAACGTCTGACAACACCACGCGCCTGGGGTCCGGAAGAGGTGCAGGCTGACTCGGCATGGAACCTGGAAGCTCACCATGTCGTTTCCCAGGCCCGGCTGCAGCTGCCGAGAGGATTCCGGAGGCCTCCTCGACCAGGGGCCCAATCACGTGTGTGGCCTTGGCAGCCAAAGACGGATCCTGACCGGCACGGTCCCTTGTGCCCTCAACTCAGCCCTTCGGGGAGACCACTGCCCTGCTGTGGGTTGGGCGCCTGGAGCCTCCTGGGACCTAACCCTAACCCTAACCGTACCCCGAACCGGGACCCTCCACCGCAACCTAAGCCTGCCTCGAACCCTAACCCTGCAATGGAGCCGCCTTCTGGCATGGGCCCTCACTTCAGCCCTCGAGGGAGATCACGAGACTGGAGTCGATTCAGCCCTGGCGACGTCCCTGGACCAAACCCTAACCCTAGCTAAGGCTCCCTCCCCACGGGGACCCCATGCCAAAGTCTGACAAGACCACGCGCCTGGGGTCCAGAGGCGGTGCAGGCTGACTCGGCATGGAAGCTGCAAGCTCACCATGTGGTTTCCCAGGCCCGTGTGCAGCTGACCGAGAGGATTCCGGAGGCCTCCTCGAACAGGGGCCGATCGACGTCTGTGGCCTTGGCAGCCAAAGACGGATCCTGACCGGCACGGTCCCTTGTGCCCTCAACTCAGGCCTTCGGGAAGACCACTGCCCTGCTGTGGGTTCGGCGCCTGGAGCCTCCTGGGACCTAACCCTAACCCTAACCCCACACCGAACGGGGACCCTCCACCGAAACCTAAGCCGGCCTCGACCCCTAACCCTGCACTTGAGCCGCCTTGCTGCATGGGCCCTCACTTCAGCCCTCGAGGGAGATCACGAGACCGGAGTCGCTTCGGCCCTGGCCACGTCCCTGGACCGAACCCTAACCCTAGCTAAGGCTCTCTCCCCAAGTGGACCCAATGCCAACGTCTGACAACACCACGCGCCTGGGGTCCGGAAGAGGTGCAGGCTGACTCGGCATGGAACCTGGAAGCTCACCATGTCGTTTCCCAGGCCCGGCTGCAGCTGCCGAGAGGATTCCGGAGGCCTCCTCGACCAGGGGCCCAATCACGTGTGTGGCCTTGGCAGCCAAAGACGGATCCTGACCGGCACGGTCCCTTGTGCCCTCAACTCAGCCCTTCGGGGAGACCACTGCCCTGCTGTGGGTTGGGCGCCTGGAGCCTCCTGGGACCTAACCCTAACCCTAACCGTACCCCGAACCGGGACCCTCCACCGCAACCTAAGCCTGCCTCGAACCCTAACCCTGCAATGGAGCCGCCTTCTGGCATGGGCCCTCACTTCAGCCCTCGAGGGAGATCACGAGACTGGAGTCGATTCAGCCCTGGCGACGTCCCTGGACCAAACCCTAACCCTAGCTAAGGCTCCCTCCCCACGGGGACCCCATGCCAAAGTCTGACAAGACCACGCGCCTGGGGTCCAGAGGCGGTGCAGGCTGACTCGGCATGGAAGCTGCAAGCTCACCATGTGGTTTCCCAGGCCCGTGTGCAGCTGACCGAGAGGATTCCGGAGGCCTCCTCGAACAGGGGCCGATCGACGTCTGTGGCCTTGGCAGCCAAAGACGGATCCTGACCGGCACGGTCCCTTGTGCCCTCAACTCAGGCCTTCGGGAAGACCACTGCCCTGCTGTGGGTTCGGCGCCTGGAGCCTCCTGGGACCTAACCCTAACCCTAACCCCACACCGAACGGGGACCCTCCACCGAAACCTAAGCCGGCCTCGACCCCTAACCCTGCACTTGAGCCGCCTTGCTGCATGGGCCCTCACTTCAGCCCTCGAGGGAGATCACGAGACCGGAGTCGCTTCGGCCCTGGCCACGTCCCTGGACCGAACCCTAACCCTAGCTAAGGCTCTCTCCCCAAGTGGACCCAATGCCAACGTCTGACAACACCACGCGCCTGGGGTCCGGAAGAGGTGCAGGCTGACTCGGCATGGAACCTGGAAGCTCACCATGTCGTTTCCCAGGCCCGGCTGCAGCTGCCGAGAGGATTCCGGAGGCCTCCTCGACCAGGGGCCCAATCACGTGTGTGGCCTTGGCAGCCAAAGACGGATCCTGACCGGCACGGTCCCTTGTGCCCTCAACTCAGCCCTTCGGGGAGACCACTGCCCTGCTGTGGGTTGGGCGCCTGGAGCCTCCTGGGACCTAACCCTAACCCTAACCGTACCCCGAACCGGGACCCTCCACCGCAACCTAAGCCTGCCTCGAACCCTAACCCTGCAATGGAGCCGCCTTCTGGCATGGGCCCTCACTTCAGCCCTCGAGGGAGATCACGAGACTGGAGTCGATTCAGCCCTGGCGACGTCCCTGGACCAAACCCTAACCCTAGCTAAGGCTCCCTCCCCACGGGGACCCCATGCCAAAGTCTGACAAGACCACGCGCCTGGGGTCCAGAGGCGGTGCAGGCTGACTCGGCATGGAAGCTGCAAGCTCACCATGTGGTTTCCCAGGCCCGTGTGCAGCTGACCGAGAGGATTCCGGAGGCCTCCTCGAACAGGGGCCGATCGACGTCTGTGGCCTTGGCAGCCAAAGACGGATCCTGACCGGCACGGTCCCTTGTGCCCTCAACTCAGGCCTTCGGGAAGACCACTGCCCTGCTGTGGGTTCGGCGCCTGGAGCCTCCTGGGACCTAACCCTAACCCTAACCCCACACCGAACGGGGACCCTCCACCGAAACCTAAGCCGGCCTCGACCCCTAACCCTGCACTTGAGCCGCCTTGCTGCATGGGCCCTCACTTCAGCCCTCGAGGGAGATCACGAGACCGGAGTCGCTTCGGCCCTGGCCACGTCCCTGGACCGAACCCTAACCCTAGCTAAGGCTCTCTCCCCAAGTGGACCCAATGCCAACGTCTGACAACACCACGCGCCTGGGGTCCGGAAGAGGTGCAGGCTGACTCGGCATGGAACCTGGAAGCTCACCATGTCGTTTCCCAGGCCCGGCTGCAGCTGCCGAGAGGATTCCGGAGGCCTCCTCGACCAGGGGCCCAATCACGTGTGTGGCCTTGGCAGCCAAAGACGGATCCTGACCGGCACGGTCCCTTGTGCCCTCAACTCAGCCCTTCGGGGAGACCACTGCCCTGCTGTGGGTTGGGCGCCTGGAGCCTCCTGGGACCTAACCCTAACCCTAACCGTACCCCGAACCGGGACCCTCCACCGCAACCTAAGCCTGCCTCGAACCCTAACCCTGCAATGGAGCCGCCTTCTGGCATGGGCCCTCACTTCAGCCCTCGAGGGAGATCACGAGACTGGAGTCGATTCAGCCCTGGCGACGTCCCTGGACCAAACCCTAACCCTAGCTAAGGCTCCCTCCCCACGGGGACCCCATGCCAAAGTCTGACAAGACCACGCGCCTGGGGTCCAGAGGCGGTGCAGGCTGACTCGGCATGGAAGCTGCAAGCTCACCATGTGGTTTCCCAGGCCCGTGTGCAGCTGACCGAGAGGATTCCGGAGGCCTCCTCGAACAGGGGCCGATCGACGTCTGTGGCCTTGGCAGCCAAAGACGGATCCTGACCGGCACGGTCCCTTGTGCCCTCAACTCAGGCCTTCGGGAAGACCACTGCCCTGCTGTGGGTTCGGCGCCTGGAGCCTCCTGGGACCTAACCCTAACCCTAACCCCACACCGAACGGGGACCCTCCACCGAAACCTAAGCCGGCCTCGACCCCTAACCCTGCACTTGAGCCGCCTTGCTGCATGGGCCCTCACTTCAGCCCTCGAGGGAGATCACGAGACCGGAGTCGCTTCGGCCCTGGCCACGTCCCTGGACCGAACCCTAACCCTAGCTAAGGCTCTCTCCCCAAGTGGACCCAATGCCAACGTCTGACAACACCACGCGCCTGGGGTCCGGAAGAGGTGCAGGCTGACTCGGCATGGAACCTGGAAGCTCACCATGTCGTTTCCCAGGCCCGGCTGCAGCTGCCGAGAGGATTCCGGAGGCCTCCTCGACCAGGGGCCCAATCACGTGTGTGGCCTTGGCAGCCAAAGACGGATCCTGACCGGCACGGTCCCTTGTGCCCTCAACTCAGCCCTTCGGGGAGACCACTGCCCTGCTGTGGGTTGGGCGCCTGGAGCCTCCTGGGACCTAACCCTAACCCTAACCGTACCCCGAACCGGGACCCTCCACCGCAACCTAAGCCTGCCTCGAACCCTAACCCTGCAATGGAGCCGCCTTCTGGCATGGGCCCTCACTTCAGCCCTCGAGGGAGATCACGAGACTGGAGTCGATTCAGCCCTGGCGACGTCCCTGGACCAAACCCTAACCCTAGCTAAGGCTCCCTCCCCACGGGGACCCCATGCCAAAGTCTGACAAGACCACGCGCCTGGGGTCCAGAGGCGGTGCAGGCTGACTCGGCATGGAAGCTGCAAGCTCACCATGTGGTTTCCCAGGCCCGTGTGCAGCTGACCGAGAGGATTCCGGAGGCCTCCTCGAACAGGGGCCGATCGACGTCTGTGGCCTTGGCAGCCAAAGACGGATCCTGACCGGCACGGTCCCTTGTGCCCTCAACTCAGGCCTTCGGGAAGACCACTGCCCTGCTGTGGGTTCGGCGCCTGGAGCCTCCTGGGACCTAACCCTAACCCTAACCCCACACCGAACGGGGACCCTCCACCGAAACCTAAGCCGGCCTCGACCCCTAACCCTGCACTTGAGCCGCCTTGCTGCATGGGCCCTCACTTCAGCCCTCGAGGGAGATCACGAGACCGGAGTCGCTTCGGCCCTGGCCACGTCCCTGGACCGAACCCTAACCCTAGCTAAGGCTCTCTCCCCAAGTGGACCCAATGCCAACGTCTGACAACACCACGCGCCTGGGGTCCGGAAGAGGTGCAGGCTGACTCGGCATGGAACCTGGAAGCTCACCATGTCGTTTCCCAGGCCCGGCTGCAGCTGCCGAGAGGATTCCGGAGGCCTCCTCGACCAGGGGCCCAATCACGTGTGTGGCCTTGGCAGCCAAAGACGGATCCTGACCGGCACGGTCCCTTGTGCCCTCAACTCAGCCCTTCGGGGAGACCACTGCCCTGCTGTGGGTTGGGCGCCTGGAGCCTCCTGGGACCTAACCCTAACCCTAACCGTACCCCGAACCGGGACCCTCCACCGCAACCTAAGCCTGCCTCGAACCCTAACCCTGCAATGGAGCCGCCTTCTGGCATGGGCCCTCACTTCAGCCCTCGAGGGAGATCACGAGACTGGAGTCGATTCAGCCCTGGCGACGTCCCTGGACCAAACCCTAACCCTAGCTAAGGCTCCCTCCCCACGGGGACCCCATGCCAAAGTCTGACAAGACCACGCGCCTGGGGTCCAGAGGCGGTGCAGGCTGACTCGGCATGGAAGCTGCAAGCTCACCATGTGGTTTCCCAGGCCCGTGTGCAGCTGACCGAGAGGATTCCGGAGGCCTCCTCGAACAGGGGCCGATCGACGTCTGTGGCCTTGGCAGCCAAAGACGGATCCTGACCGGCACGGTCCCTTGTGCCCTCAACTCAGGCCTTCGGGAAGACCACTGCCCTGCTGTGGGTTCGGCGCCTGGAGCCTCCTGGGACCTAACCCTAACCCTAACCCCACACCGAACGGGGACCCTCCACCGAAACCTAAGCCGGCCTCGACCCCTAACCCTGCACTTGAGCCGCCTTGCTGCATGGGCCCTCACTTCAGCCCTCGAGGGAGATCACGAGACCGGAGTCGCTTCGGCCCTGGCCACGTCCCTGGACCGAACCCTAACCCTAGCTAAGGCTCTCTCCCCAAGTGGACCCAATGCCAACGTCTGACAACACCACGCGCCTGGGGTCCGGAAGAGGTGCAGGCTGACTCGGCATGGAACCTGGAAGCTCACCATGTCGTTTCCCAGGCCCGGCTGCAGCTGCCGAGAGGATTCCGGAGGCCTCCTCGACCAGGGGCCCAATCACGTGTGTGGCCTTGGCAGCCAAAGACGGATCCTGACCGGCACGGTCCCTTGTGCCCTCAACTCAGCCCTTCGGGGAGACCACTGCCCTGCTGTGGGTTGGGCGCCTGGAGCCTCCTGGGACCTAACCCTAACCCTAACCGTACCCCGAACCGGGACCCTCCACCGCAACCTAAGCCTGCCTCGAACCCTAACCCTGCAATGGAGCCGCCTTCTGGCATGGGCCCTCACTTCAGCCCTCGAGGGAGATCACGAGACTGGAGTCGATTCAGCCCTGGCGACGTCCCTGGACCAAACCCTAACCCTAGCTAAGGCTCCCTCCCCACGGGGACCCCATGCCAAAGTCTGACAAGACCACGCGCCTGGGGTCCAGAGGCGGTGCAGGCTGACTCGGCATGGAAGCTGCAAGCTCACCATGTGGTTTCCCAGGCCCGTGTGCAGCTGACCGAGAGGATTCCGGAGGCCTCCTCGAACAGGGGCCGATCGACGTCTGTGGCCTTGGCAGCCAAAGACGGATCCTGACCGGCACGGTCCCTTGTGCCCTCAACTCAGGCCTTCGGGAAGACCACTGCCCTGCTGTGGGTTCGGCGCCTGGAGCCTCCTGGGACCTAACCCTAACCCTAACCCCACACCGAACGGGGACCCTCCACCGAAACCTAAGCCGGCCTCGACCCCTAACCCTGCACTTGAGCCGCCTTGCTGCATGGGCCCTCACTTCAGCCCTCGAGGGAGATCACGAGACCGGAGTCGCTTCGGCCCTGGCCACGTCCCTGGACCGAACCCTAACCCTAGCTAAGGCTCTCTCCCCAAGTGGACCCAATGCCAACGTCTGACAACACCACGCGCCTGGGGTCCGGAAGAGGTGCAGGCTGACTCGGCATGGAACCTGGAAGCTCACCATGTCGTTTCCCAGGCCCGGCTGCAGCTGCCGAGAGGATTCCGGAGGCCTCCTCGACCAGGGGCCCAATCACGTGTGTGGCCTTGGCAGCCAAAGACGGATCCTGACCGGCACGGTCCCTTGTGCCCTCAACTCAGCCCTTCGGGGAGACCACTGCCCTGCTGTGGGTTGGGCGCCTGGAGCCTCCTGGGACCTAACCCTAACCCTAACCGTACCCCGAACCGGGACCCTCCACCGCAACCTAAGCCTGCCTCGAACCCTAACCCTGCAATGGAGCCGCCTTCTGGCATGGGCCCTCACTTCAGCCCTCGAGGGAGATCACGAGACTGGAGTCGATTCAGCCCTGGCGACGTCCCTGGACCAAACCCTAACCCTAGCTAAGGCTCCCTCCCCACGGGGACCCCATGCCAAAGTCTGACAAGACCACGCGCCTGGGGTCCAGAGGCGGTGCAGGCTGACTCGGCATGGAAGCTGCAAGCTCACCATGTGGTTTCCCAGGCCCGTGTGCAGCTGACCGAGAGGATTCCGGAGGCCTCCTCGAACAGGGGCCGATCGACGTCTGTGGCCTTGGCAGCCAAAGACGGATCCTGACCGGCACGGTCCCTTGTGCCCTCAACTCAGGCCTTCGGGAAGACCACTGCCCTGCTGTGGGTTCGGCGCCTGGAGCCTCCTGGGACCTAACCCTAACCCTAACCCCACACCGAACGGGGACCCTCCACCGAAACCTAAGCCGGCCTCGACCCCTAACCCTGCACTTGAGCCGCCTTGCTGCATGGGCCCTCACTTCAGCCCTCGAGGGAGATCACGAGACCGGAGTCGCTTCGGCCCTGGCCACGTCCCTGGACCGAACCCTAACCCTAGCTAAGGCTCTCTCCCCAAGTGGACCCAATGCCAACGTCTGACAACACCACGCGCCTGGGGTCCGGAAGAGGTGCAGGCTGACTCGGCATGGAACCTGGAAGCTCACCATGTCGTTTCCCAGGCCCGGCTGCAGCTGCCGAGAGGATTCCGGAGGCCTCCTCGACCAGGGGCCCAATCACGTGTGTGGCCTTGGCAGCCAAAGACGGATCCTGACCGGCACGGTCCCTTGTGCCCTCAACTCAGCCCTTCGGGGAGACCACTGCCCTGCTGTGGGTTGGGCGCCTGGAGCCTCCTGGGACCTAACCCTAACCCTAACCGTACCCCGAACCGGGACCCTCCACCGCAACCTAAGCCTGCCTCGAACCCTAACCCTGCAATGGAGCCGCCTTCTGGCATGGGCCCTCACTTCAGCCCTCGAGGGAGATCACGAGACTGGAGTCGATTCAGCCCTGGCGACGTCCCTGGACCAAACCCTAACCCTAGCTAAGGCTCCCTCCCCACGGGGACCCCATGCCAAAGTCTGACAAGACCACGCGCCTGGGGTCCAGAGGCGGTGCAGGCTGACTCGGCATGGAAGCTGCAAGCTCACCATGTGGTTTCCCAGGCCCGTGTGCAGCTGACCGAGAGGATTCCGGAGGCCTCCTCGAACAGGGGCCGATCGACGTCTGTGGCCTTGGCAGCCAAAGACGGATCCTGACCGGCACGGTCCCTTGTGCCCTCAACTCAGGCCTTCGGGAAGACCACTGCCCTGCTGTGGGTTCGGCGCCTGGAGCCTCCTGGGACCTAACCCTAACCCTAACCCCACACCGAACGGGGACCCTCCACCGAAACCTAAGCCGGCCTCGACCCCTAACCCTGCACTTGAGCCGCCTTGCTGCATGGGCCCTCACTTCAGCCCTCGAGGGAGATCACGAGACCGGAGTCGCTTCGGCCCTGGCCACGTCCCTGGACCGAACCCTAACCCTAGCTAAGGCTCTCTCCCCAAGTGGACCCAATGCCAACGTCTGACAACACCACGCGCCTGGGGTCCGGAAGAGGTGCAGGCTGACTCGGCATGGAACCTGGAAGCTCACCATGTCGTTTCCCAGGCCCGGCTGCAGCTGCCGAGAGGATTCCGGAGGCCTCCTCGACCAGGGGCCCAATCACGTGTGTGGCCTTGGCAGCCAAAGACGGATCCTGACCGGCACGGTCCCTTGTGCCCTCAACTCAGCCCTTCGGGGAGACCACTGCCCTGCTGTGGGTTGGGCGCCTGGAGCCTCCTGGGACCTAACCCTAACCCTAACCGTACCCCGAACCGGGACCCTCCACCGCAACCTAAGCCTGCCTCGAACCCTAACCCTGCAATGGAGCCGCCTTCTGGCATGGGCCCTCACTTCAGCCCTCGAGGGAGATCACGAGACTGGAGTCGATTCAGCCCTGGCGACGTCCCTGGACCAAACCCTAACCCTAGCTAAGGCTCCCTCCCCACGGGGACCCCATGCCAAAGTCTGACAAGACCACGCGCCTGGGGTCCAGAGGCGGTGCAGGCTGACTCGGCATGGAAGCTGCAAGCTCACCATGTGGTTTCCCAGGCCCGTGTGCAGCTGACCGAGAGGATTCCGGAGGCCTCCTCGAACAGGGGCCGATCGACGTCTGTGGCCTTGGCAGCCAAAGACGGATCCTGACCGGCACGGTCCCTTGTGCCCTCAACTCAGGCCTTCGGGAAGACCACTGCCCTGCTGTGGGTTCGGCGCCTGGAGCCTCCTGGGACCTAACCCTAACCCTAACCCCACACCGAACGGGGACCCTCCACCGAAACCTAAGCCGGCCTCGACCCCTAACCCTGCACTTGAGCCGCCTTGCTGCATGGGCCCTCACTTCAGCCCTCGAGGGAGATCACGAGACCGGAGTCGCTTCGGCCCTGGCCACGTCCCTGGACCGAACCCTAACCCTAGCTAAGGCTCTCTCCCCAAGTGGACCCAATGCCAACGTCTGACAACACCACGCGCCTGGGGTCCGGAAGAGGTGCAGGCTGACTCGGCATGGAACCTGGAAGCTCACCATGTCGTTTCCCAGGCCCGGCTGCAGCTGCCGAGAGGATTCCGGAGGCCTCCTCGACCAGGGGCCCAATCACGTGTGTGGCCTTGGCAGCCAAAGACGGATCCTGACCGGCACGGTCCCTTGTGCCCTCAACTCAGCCCTTCGGGGAGACCACTGCCCTGCTGTGGGTTGGGCGCCTGGAGCCTCCTGGGACCTAACCCTAACCCTAACCGTACCCCGAACCGGGACCCTCCACCGCAACCTAAGCCTGCCTCGAACCCTAACCCTGCAATGGAGCCGCCTTCTGGCATGGGCCCTCACTTCAGCCCTCGAGGGAGATCACGAGACTGGAGTCGATTCAGCCCTGGCGACGTCCCTGGACCAAACCCTAACCCTAGCTAAGGCTCCCTCCCCACGGGGACCCCATGCCAAAGTCTGACAAGACCACGCGCCTGGGGTCCAGAGGCGGTGCAGGCTGACTCGGCATGGAAGCTGCAAGCTCACCATGTGGTTTCCCAGGCCCGTGTGCAGCTGACCGAGAGGATTCCGGAGGCCTCCTCGAACAGGGGCCGATCGACGTCTGTGGCCTTGGCAGCCAAAGACGGATCCTGACCGGCACGGTCCCTTGTGCCCTCAACTCAGGCCTTCGGGAAGACCACTGCCCTGCTGTGGGTTCGGCGCCTGGAGCCTCCTGGGACCTAACCCTAACCCTAACCCCACACCGAACGGGGACCCTCCACCGAAACCTAAGCCGGCCTCGACCCCTAACCCTGCACTTGAGCCGCCTTGCTGCATGGGCCCTCACTTCAGCCCTCGAGGGAGATCACGAGACCGGAGTCGCTTCGGCCCTGGCCACGTCCCTGGACCGAACCCTAACCCTAGCTAAGGCTCTCTCCCCAAGTGGACCCAATGCCAACGTCTGACAACACCACGCGCCTGGGGTCCGGAAGAGGTGCAGGCTGACTCGGCATGGAACCTGGAAGCTCACCATGTCGTTTCCCAGGCCCGGCTGCAGCTGCCGAGAGGATTCCGGAGGCCTCCTCGACCAGGGGCCCAATCACGTGTGTGGCCTTGGCAGCCAAAGACGGATCCTGACCGGCACGGTCCCTTGTGCCCTCAACTCAGCCCTTCGGGGAGACCACTGCCCTGCTGTGGGTTGGGCGCCTGGAGCCTCCTGGGACCTAACCCTAACCCTAACCGTACCCCGAACCGGGACCCTCCACCGCAACCTAAGCCTGCCTCGAACCCTAACCCTGCAATGGAGCCGCCTTCTGGCATGGGCCCTCACTTCAGCCCTCGAGGGAGATCACGAGACTGGAGTCGATTCAGCCCTGGCGACGTCCCTGGACCAAACCCTAACCCTAGCTAAGGCTCCCTCCCCACGGGGACCCCATGCCAAAGTCTGACAAGACCACGCGCCTGGGGTCCAGAGGCGGTGCAGGCTGACTCGGCATGGAAGCTGCAAGCTCACCATGTGGTTTCCCAGGCCCGTGTGCAGCTGACCGAGAGGATTCCGGAGGCCTCCTCGAACAGGGGCCGATCGACGTCTGTGGCCTTGGCAGCCAAAGACGGATCCTGACCGGCACGGTCCCTTGTGCCCTCAACTCAGGCCTTCGGGAAGACCACTGCCCTGCTGTGGGTTCGGCGCCTGGAGCCTCCTGGGACCTAACCCTAACCCTAACCCCACACCGAACGGGGACCCTCCACCGAAACCTAAGCCGGCCTCGACCCCTAACCCTGCACTTGAGCCGCCTTGCTGCATGGGCCCTCACTTCAGCCCTCGAGGGAGATCACGAGACCGGAGTCGCTTCGGCCCTGGCCACGTCCCTGGACCGAACCCTAACCCTAGCTAAGGCTCTCTCCCCAAGTGGACCCAATGCCAACGTCTGACAACACCACGCGCCTGGGGTCCGGAAGAGGTGCAGGCTGACTCGGCATGGAACCTGGAAGCTCACCATGTCGTTTCCCAGGCCCGGCTGCAGCTGCCGAGAGGATTCCGGAGGCCTCCTCGACCAGGGGCCCAATCACGTGTGTGGCCTTGGCAGCCAAAGACGGATCCTGACCGGCACGGTCCCTTGTGCCCTCAACTCAGCCCTTCGGGGAGACCACTGCCCTGCTGTGGGTTGGGCGCCTGGAGCCTCCTGGGACCTAACCCTAACCCTAACCGTACCCCGAACCGGGACCCTCCACCGCAACCTAAGCCTGCCTCGAACCCTAACCCTGCAATGGAGCCGCCTTCTGGCATGGGCCCTCACTTCAGCCCTCGAGGGAGATCACGAGACTGGAGTCGATTCAGCCCTGGCGACGTCCCTGGACCAAACCCTAACCCTAGCTAAGGCTCCCTCCCCACGGGGACCCCATGCCAAAGTCTGACAAGACCACGCGCCTGGGGTCCAGAGGCGGTGCAGGCTGACTCGGCATGGAAGCTGCAAGCTCACCATGTGGTTTCCCAGGCCCGTGTGCAGCTGACCGAGAGGATTCCGGAGGCCTCCTCGAACAGGGGCCGATCGACGTCTGTGGCCTTGGCAGCCAAAGACGGATCCTGACCGGCACGGTCCCTTGTGCCCTCAACTCAGGCCTTCGGGAAGACCACTGCCCTGCTGTGGGTTCGGCGCCTGGAGCCTCCTGGGACCTAACCCTAACCCTAACCCCACACCGAACGGGGACCCTCCACCGAAACCTAAGCCGGCCTCGACCCCTAACCCTGCACTTGAGCCGCCTTGCTGCATGGGCCCTCACTTCAGCCCTCGAGGGAGATCACGAGACCGGAGTCGCTTCGGCCCTGGCCACGTCCCTGGACCGAACCCTAACCCTAGCTAAGGCTCTCTCCCCAAGTGGACCCAATGCCAACGTCTGACAACACCACGCGCCTGGGGTCCGGAAGAGGTGCAGGCTGACTCGGCATGGAACCTGGAAGCTCACCATGTCGTTTCCCAGGCCCGGCTGCAGCTGCCGAGAGGATTCCGGAGGCCTCCTCGACCAGGGGCCCAATCACGTGTGTGGCCTTGGCAGCCAAAGACGGATCCTGACCGGCACGGTCCCTTGTGCCCTCAACTCAGCCCTTCGGGGAGACCACTGCCCTGCTGTGGGTTGGGCGCCTGGAGCCTCCTGGGACCTAACCCTAACCCTAACCGTACCCCGAACCGGGACCCTCCACCGCAACCTAAGCCTGCCTCGAACCCTAACCCTGCAATGGAGCCGCCTTCTGGCATGGGCCCTCACTTCAGCCCTCGAGGGAGATCACGAGACTGGAGTCGATTCAGCCCTGGCGACGTCCCTGGACCAAACCCTAACCCTAGCTAAGGCTCCCTCCCCACGGGGACCCCATGCCAAAGTCTGACAAGACCACGCGCCTGGGGTCCAGAGGCGGTGCAGGCTGACTCGGCATGGAAGCTGCAAGCTCACCATGTGGTTTCCCAGGCCCGTGTGCAGCTGACCGAGAGGATTCCGGAGGCCTCCTCGAACAGGGGCCGATCGACGTCTGTGGCCTTGGCAGCCAAAGACGGATCCTGACCGGCACGGTCCCTTGTGCCCTCAACTCAGGCCTTCGGGAAGACCACTGCCCTGCTGTGGGTTCGGCGCCTGGAGCCTCCTGGGACCTAACCCTAACCCTAACCCCACACCGAACGGGGACCCTCCACCGAAACCTAAGCCGGCCTCGACCCCTAACCCTGCACTTGAGCCGCCTTGCTGCATGGGCCCTCACTTCAGCCCTCGAGGGAGATCACGAGACCGGAGTCGCTTCGGCCCTGGCCACGTCCCTGGACCGAACCCTAACCCTAGCTAAGGCTCTCTCCCCAAGTGGACCCAATGCCAACGTCTGACAACACCACGCGCCTGGGGTCCGGAAGAGGTGCAGGCTGACTCGGCATGGAACCTGGAAGCTCACCATGTCGTTTCCCAGGCCCGGCTGCAGCTGCCGAGAGGATTCCGGAGGCCTCCTCGACCAGGGGCCCAATCACGTGTGTGGCCTTGGCAGCCAAAGACGGATCCTGACCGGCACGGTCCCTTGTGCCCTCAACTCAGCCCTTCGGGGAGACCACTGCCCTGCTGTGGGTTGGGCGCCTGGAGCCTCCTGGGACCTAACCCTAACCCTAACCGTACCCCGAACCGGGACCCTCCACCGCAACCTAAGCCTGCCTCGAACCCTAACCCTGCAATGGAGCCGCCTTCTGGCATGGGCCCTCACTTCAGCCCTCGAGGGAGATCACGAGACTGGAGTCGATTCAGCCCTGGCGACGTCCCTGGACCAAACCCTAACCCTAGCTAAGGCTCCCTCCCCACGGGGACCCCATGCCAAAGTCTGACAAGACCACGCGCCTGGGGTCCAGAGGCGGTGCAGGCTGACTCGGCATGGAAGCTGCAAGCTCACCATGTGGTTTCCCAGGCCCGTGTGCAGCTGACCGAGAGGATTCCGGAGGCCTCCTCGAACAGGGGCCGATCGACGTCTGTGGCCTTGGCAGCCAAAGACGGATCCTGACCGGCACGGTCCCTTGTGCCCTCAACTCAGGCCTTCGGGAAGACCACTGCCCTGCTGTGGGTTCGGCGCCTGGAGCCTCCTGGGACCTAACCCTAACCCTAACCCCACACCGAACGGGGACCCTCCACCGAAACCTAAGCCGGCCTCGACCCCTAACCCTGCACTTGAGCCGCCTTGCTGCATGGGCCCTCACTTCAGCCCTCGAGGGAGATCACGAGACCGGAGTCGCTTCGGCCCTGGCCACGTCCCTGGACCGAACCCTAACCCTAGCTAAGGCTCTCTCCCCAAGTGGACCCAATGCCAACGTCTGACAACACCACGCGCCTGGGGTCCGGAAGAGGTGCAGGCTGACTCGGCATGGAACCTGGAAGCTCACCATGTCGTTTCCCAGGCCCGGCTGCAGCTGCCGAGAGGATTCCGGAGGCCTCCTCGACCAGGGGCCCAATCACGTGTGTGGCCTTGGCAGCCAAAGACGGATCCTGACCGGCACGGTCCCTTGTGCCCTCAACTCAGCCCTTCGGGGAGACCACTGCCCTGCTGTGGGTTGGGCGCCTGGAGCCTCCTGGGACCTAACCCTAACCCTAACCGTACCCCGAACCGGGACCCTCCACCGCAACCTAAGCCTGCCTCGAACCCTAACCCTGCAATGGAGCCGCCTTCTGGCATGGGCCCTCACTTCAGCCCTCGAGGGAGATCACGAGACTGGAGTCGATTCAGCCCTGGCGACGTCCCTGGACCAAACCCTAACCCTAGCTAAGGCTCCCTCCCCACGGGGACCCCATGCCAAAGTCTGACAAGACCACGCGCCTGGGGTCCAGAGGCGGTGCAGGCTGACTCGGCATGGAAGCTGCAAGCTCACCATGTGGTTTCCCAGGCCCGTGTGCAGCTGACCGAGAGGATTCCGGAGGCCTCCTCGAACAGGGGCCGATCGACGTCTGTGGCCTTGGCAGCCAAAGACGGATCCTGACCGGCACGGTCCCTTGTGCCCTCAACTCAGGCCTTCGGGAAGACCACTGCCCTGCTGTGGGTTCGGCGCCTGGAGCCTCCTGGGACCTAACCCTAACCCTAACCCCACACCGAACGGGGACCCTCCACCGAAACCTAAGCCGGCCTCGACCCCTAACCCTGCACTTGAGCCGCCTTGCTGCATGGGCCCTCACTTCAGCCCTCGAGGGAGATCACGAGACCGGAGTCGCTTCGGCCCTGGCCACGTCCCTGGACCGAACCCTAACCCTAGCTAAGGCTCTCTCCCCAAGTGGACCCAATGCCAACGTCTGACAACACCACGCGCCTGGGGTCCGGAAGAGGTGCAGGCTGACTCGGCATGGAACCTGGAAGCTCACCATGTCGTTTCCCAGGCCCGGCTGCAGCTGCCGAGAGGATTCCGGAGGCCTCCTCGACCAGGGGCCCAATCACGTGTGTGGCCTTGGCAGCCAAAGACGGATCCTGACCGGCACGGTCCCTTGTGCCCTCAACTCAGCCCTTCGGGGAGACCACTGCCCTGCTGTGGGTTGGGCGCCTGGAGCCTCCTGGGACCTAACCCTAACCCTAACCGTACCCCGAACCGGGACCCTCCACCGCAACCTAAGCCTGCCTCGAACCCTAACCCTGCAATGGAGCCGCCTTCTGGCATGGGCCCTCACTTCAGCCCTCGAGGGAGATCACGAGACTGGAGTCGATTCAGCCCTGGCGACGTCCCTGGACCAAACCCTAACCCTAGCTAAGGCTCCCTCCCCACGGGGACCCCATGCCAAAGTCTGACAAGACCACGCGCCTGGGGTCCAGAGGCGGTGCAGGCTGACTCGGCATGGAAGCTGCAAGCTCACCATGTGGTTTCCCAGGCCCGTGTGCAGCTGACCGAGAGGATTCCGGAGGCCTCCTCGAACAGGGGCCGATCGACGTCTGTGGCCTTGGCAGCCAAAGACGGATCCTGACCGGCACGGTCCCTTGTGCCCTCAACTCAGGCCTTCGGGAAGACCACTGCCCTGCTGTGGGTTCGGCGCCTGGAGCCTCCTGGGACCTAACCCTAACCCTAACCCCACACCGAACGGGGACCCTCCACCGAAACCTAAGCCGGCCTCGACCCCTAACCCTGCACTTGAGCCGCCTTGCTGCATGGGCCCTCACTTCAGCCCTCGAGGGAGATCACGAGACCGGAGTCGCTTCGGCCCTGGCCACGTCCCTGGACCGAACCCTAACCCTAGCTAAGGCTCTCTCCCCAAGTGGACCCAATGCCAACGTCTGACAACACCACGCGCCTGGGGTCCGGAAGAGGTGCAGGCTGACTCGGCATGGAACCTGGAAGCTCACCATGTCGTTTCCCAGGCCCGGCTGCAGCTGCCGAGAGGATTCCGGAGGCCTCCTCGACCAGGGGCCCAATCACGTGTGTGGCCTTGGCAGCCAAAGACGGATCCTGACCGGCACGGTCCCTTGTGCCCTCAACTCAGCCCTTCGGGGAGACCACTGCCCTGCTGTGGGTTGGGCGCCTGGAGCCTCCTGGGACCTAACCCTAACCCTAACCGTACCCCGAACCGGGACCCTCCACCGCAACCTAAGCCTGCCTCGAACCCTAACCCTGCAATGGAGCCGCCTTCTGGCATGGGCCCTCACTTCAGCCCTCGAGGGAGATCACGAGACTGGAGTCGATTCAGCCCTGGCGACGTCCCTGGACCAAACCCTAACCCTAGCTAAGGCTCCCTCCCCACGGGGACCCCATGCCAAAGTCTGACAAGACCACGCGCCTGGGGTCCAGAGGCGGTGCAGGCTGACTCGGCATGGAAGCTGCAAGCTCACCATGTGGTTTCCCAGGCCCGTGTGCAGCTGACCGAGAGGATTCCGGAGGCCTCCTCGAACAGGGGCCGATCGACGTCTGTGGCCTTGGCAGCCAAAGACGGATCCTGACCGGCACGGTCCCTTGTGCCCTCAACTCAGGCCTTCGGGAAGACCACTGCCCTGCTGTGGGTTCGGCGCCTGGAGCCTCCTGGGACCTAACCCTAACCCTAACCCCACACCGAACGGGGACCCTCCACCGAAACCTAAGCCGGCCTCGACCCCTAACCCTGCACTTGAGCCGCCTTGCTGCATGGGCCCTCACTTCAGCCCTCGAGGGAGATCACGAGACCGGAGTCGCTTCGGCCCTGGCCACGTCCCTGGACCGAACCCTAACCCTAGCTAAGGCTCTCTCCCCAAGTGGACCCAATGCCAACGTCTGACAACACCACGCGCCTGGGGTCCGGAAGAGGTGCAGGCTGACTCGGCATGGAACCTGGAAGCTCACCATGTCGTTTCCCAGGCCCGGCTGCAGCTGCCGAGAGGATTCCGGAGGCCTCCTCGACCAGGGGCCCAATCACGTGTGTGGCCTTGGCAGCCAAAGACGGATCCTGACCGGCACGGTCCCTTGTGCCCTCAACTCAGCCCTTCGGGGAGACCACTGCCCTGCTGTGGGTTGGGCGCCTGGAGCCTCCTGGGACCTAACCCTAACCCTAACCGTACCCCGAACCGGGACCCTCCACCGCAACCTAAGCCTGCCTCGAACCCTAACCCTGCAATGGAGCCGCCTTCTGGCATGGGCCCTCACTTCAGCCCTCGAGGGAGATCACGAGACTGGAGTCGATTCAGCCCTGGCGACGTCCCTGGACCAAACCCTAACCCTAGCTAAGGCTCCCTCCCCACGGGGACCCCATGCCAAAGTCTGACAAGACCACGCGCCTGGGGTCCAGAGGCGGTGCAGGCTGACTCGGCATGGAAGCTGCAAGCTCACCATGTGGTTTCCCAGGCCCGTGTGCAGCTGACCGAGAGGATTCCGGAGGCCTCCTCGAACAGGGGCCGATCGACGTCTGTGGCCTTGGCAGCCAAAGACGGATCCTGACCGGCACGGTCCCTTGTGCCCTCAACTCAGGCCTTCGGGAAGACCACTGCCCTGCTGTGGGTTCGGCGCCTGGAGCCTCCTGGGACCTAACCCTAACCCTAACCCCACACCGAACGGGGACCCTCCACCGAAACCTAAGCCGGCCTCGACCCCTAACCCTGCACTTGAGCCGCCTTGCTGCATGGGCCCTCACTTCAGCCCTCGAGGGAGATCACGAGACCGGAGTCGCTTCGGCCCTGGCCACGTCCCTGGACCGAACCCTAACCCTAGCTAAGGCTCTCTCCCCAAGTGGACCCAATGCCAACGTCTGACAACACCACGCGCCTGGGGTCCGGAAGAGGTGCAGGCTGACTCGGCATGGAACCTGGAAGCTCACCATGTCGTTTCCCAGGCCCGGCTGCAGCTGCCGAGAGGATTCCGGAGGCCTCCTCGACCAGGGGCCCAATCACGTGTGTGGCCTTGGCAGCCAAAGACGGATCCTGACCGGCACGGTCCCTTGTGCCCTCAACTCAGCCCTTCGGGGAGACCACTGCCCTGCTGTGGGTTGGGCGCCTGGAGCCTCCTGGGACCTAACCCTAACCCTAACCGTACCCCGAACCGGGACCCTCCACCGCAACCTAAGCCTGCCTCGAACCCTAACCCTGCAATGGAGCCGCCTTCTGGCATGGGCCCTCACTTCAGCCCTCGAGGGAGATCACGAGACTGGAGTCGATTCAGCCCTGGCGACGTCCCTGGACCAAACCCTAACCCTAGCTAAGGCTCCCTCCCCACGGGGACCCCATGCCAAAGTCTGACAAGACCACGCGCCTGGGGTCCAGAGGCGGTGCAGGCTGACTCGGCATGGAAGCTGCAAGCTCACCATGTGGTTTCCCAGGCCCGTGTGCAGCTGACCGAGAGGATTCCGGAGGCCTCCTCGAACAGGGGCCGATCGACGTCTGTGGCCTTGGCAGCCAAAGACGGATCCTGACCGGCACGGTCCCTTGTGCCCTCAACTCAGGCCTTCGGGAAGACCACTGCCCTGCTGTGGGTTCGGCGCCTGGAGCCTCCTGGGACCTAACCCTAACCCTAACCCCACACCGAACGGGGACCCTCCACCGAAACCTAAGCCGGCCTCGACCCCTAACCCTGCACTTGAGCCGCCTTGCTGCATGGGCCCTCACTTCAGCCCTCGAGGGAGATCACGAGACCGGAGTCGCTTCGGCCCTGGCCACGTCCCTGGACCGAACCCTAACCCTAGCTAAGGCTCTCTCCCCAAGTGGACCCAATGCCAACGTCTGACAACACCACGCGCCTGGGGTCCGGAAGAGGTGCAGGCTGACTCGGCATGGAACCTGGAAGCTCACCATGTCGTTTCCCAGGCCCGGCTGCAGCTGCCGAGAGGATTCCGGAGGCCTCCTCGACCAGGGGCCCAATCACGTGTGTGGCCTTGGCAGCCAAAGACGGATCCTGACCGGCACGGTCCCTTGTGCCCTCAACTCAGCCCTTCGGGGAGACCACTGCCCTGCTGTGGGTTGGGCGCCTGGAGCCTCCTGGGACCTAACCCTAACCCTAACCGTACCCCGAACCGGGACCCTCCACCGCAACCTAAGCCTGCCTCGAACCCTAACCCTGCAATGGAGCCGCCTTCTGGCATGGGCCCTCACTTCAGCCCTCGAGGGAGATCACGAGACTGGAGTCGATTCAGCCCTGGCGACGTCCCTGGACCAAACCCTAACCCTAGCTAAGGCTCCCTCCCCACGGGGACCCCATGCCAAAGTCTGACAAGACCACGCGCCTGGGGTCCAGAGGCGGTGCAGGCTGACTCGGCATGGAAGCTGCAAGCTCACCATGTGGTTTCCCAGGCCCGTGTGCAGCTGACCGAGAGGATTCCGGAGGCCTCCTCGAACAGGGGCCGATCGACGTCTGTGGCCTTGGCAGCCAAAGACGGATCCTGACCGGCACGGTCCCTTGTGCCCTCAACTCAGGCCTTCGGGAAGACCACTGCCCTGCTGTGGGTTCGGCGCCTGGAGCCTCCTGGGACCTAACCCTAACCCTAACCCCACACCGAACGGGGACCCTCCACCGAAACCTAAGCCGGCCTCGACCCCTAACCCTGCACTTGAGCCGCCTTGCTGCATGGGCCCTCACTTCAGCCCTCGAGGGAGATCACGAGACCGGAGTCGCTTCGGCCCTGGCCACGTCCCTGGACCGAACCCTAACCCTAGCTAAGGCTCTCTCCCCAAGTGGACCCAATGCCAACGTCTGACAACACCACGCGCCTGGGGTCCGGAAGAGGTGCAGGCTGACTCGGCATGGAACCTGGAAGCTCACCATGTCGTTTCCCAGGCCCGGCTGCAGCTGCCGAGAGGATTCCGGAGGCCTCCTCGACCAGGGGCCCAATCACGTGTGTGGCCTTGGCAGCCAAAGACGGATCCTGACCGGCACGGTCCCTTGTGCCCTCAACTCAGCCCTTCGGGGAGACCACTGCCCTGCTGTGGGTTGGGCGCCTGGAGCCTCCTGGGACCTAACCCTAACCCTAACCGTACCCCGAACCGGGACCCTCCACCGCAACCTAAGCCTGCCTCGAACCCTAACCCTGCAATGGAGCCGCCTTCTGGCATGGGCCCTCACTTCAGCCCTCGAGGGAGATCACGAGACTGGAGTCGATTCAGCCCTGGCGACGTCCCTGGACCAAACCCTAACCCTAGCTAAGGCTCCCTCCCCACGGGGACCCCATGCCAAAGTCTGACAAGACCACGCGCCTGGGGTCCAGAGGCGGTGCAGGCTGACTCGGCATGGAAGCTGCAAGCTCACCATGTGGTTTCCCAGGCCCGTGTGCAGCTGACCGAGAGGATTCCGGAGGCCTCCTCGAACAGGGGCCGATCGACGTCTGTGGCCTTGGCAGCCAAAGACGGATCCTGACCGGCACGGTCCCTTGTGCCCTCAACTCAGGCCTTCGGGAAGACCACTGCCCTGCTGTGGGTTCGGCGCCTGGAGCCTCCTGGGACCTAACCCTAACCCTAACCCCACACCGAACGGGGACCCTCCACCGAAACCTAAGCCGGCCTCGAACCCTAACCCTGCACTTGAGCCGCCTTGCTGCATGGGCCCTCACTTCAGCCCTCGAGGGAGATCACGAGACCGGAGTCGCTTCGGCCCTGGCGACGTCCCTGGACCGAACCCTAACCCTAGCTAAGGCTCTCTCCCCAAGGGGACCCAATGCCAACGTCTGACAACACCACGCGCCTGGGGTCCGGAAGAGGTGCAGGCTGACTCGGCATGGAACCTGGAAGCTCACCATGTCGTTTCCCAGGCCCGGCTGCAGCTGCCGAGAGGATTCCGGAGGCCTCCTCGACCAGGGGCCCAATCACGTGTGTGGCCTTGGCAGCCAAAGACGGATCCTGACCGGCACGGTCCCTTGTGCCCTCAACTCAGCCCTTCGGGGAGACCACTGCCCTGCTGTGGGTTGGGCGCCTGGAGCCTCCTGGGACCTAACCCTAACCCTAACCGTACCCCGAACCGGGACCCTCCACCGCAACCTAAGCCTGCCTCGAACCCTAACCCTGCAATGGAGCCGCCTTCTGGCATGGGCCCTCACTTCAGCCCTCGAGGGAGATCACGAGACTGGAGTCGATTCAGCCCTGGCGACGTCCCTGGACCAAACCCTAACCCTAGCTAAGGCTCCCTCCCCACGGGGACCCCATGCCAAAGTCTGACAAGACCACGCGCCTGGGGTCCAGAGGCGGTGCAGGCTGACTCGGCATGGAAGCTGCAAGCTCACCATGTGGTTTCCCAGGCCCGTGTGCAGCTGACCGAGAGGATTCCGGAGGCCTCCTCGAACAGGGGCCGATCGACGTCTGTGGCCTTGGCAGCCAAAGACGGATCCTGACCGGCACGGTCCCTTGTGCCCTCAACTCAGGCCTTCGGGAAGACCACTGCCCTGCTGTGGGTTCGGCGCCTGGAGCCTCCTGGGACCTAACCCTAACCCTAACCCCACACCGAACGGGGACCCTCCACCGAAACCTAAGCCGGCCTCGACCCCTAACCCTGCACTTGAGCCGCCTTGCTGCATGGGCCCTCACTTCAGCCCTCGAGGGAGATCACGAGACCGGAGTCGCTTCGGCCCTGGCGACGTCCCTGGACCGAACCCTAACCCTAGCTAAGGCTCTCTCCCCACGGGGACCCAATGCCAACGTCTGACAACACCACGCGCCTGGGGTCCGGAAGAGGTGCAGGCTGACTCGGCATGGAACCTGGAAGCTCACCATGTCGTTTCCCAGGCCCGGCTGCAGCTGCCGAGAGGATTCCGGAGGCCTCCTCGACCAGGGGCCCAATCACGTGTGTGGCCTTGGCAGCCAAAGACGGATCCTGACCGGCACGGTCCCTTGTGCCCTCAACTCAGCCCTTCGGGGAGACCACTGCCCTGCTGTGGGTTGGGCGCCTGGAGCCTCCTGGGACCTAACCCTAACCCTAACCGTACCCCGAACCGGGACCCTCCACCGCAACCTAAGCCTGCCTCGAACCCTAACCCTGCAATGGAGCCGCCTTCTGGCATGGGCCCTCACTTCAGCCCTCGAGGGAGATCACGAGACTGGAGTCGATTCAGCCCTGGCGACGTCCCTGGACCAAACCCTAACCCTAGCTAAGGCTCCCTCCCCACGGGGACCCCATGCCAAAGTCTGACAAGACCACGCGCCTGGGGTCCAGAGGCGGTGCAGGCTGACTCGGCATGGAAGCTGCAAGCTCACCATGTGGTTTCCCAGGCCCGTGTGCAGCTGACCGAGAGGATTCCGGAGGCCTCCTCGAACAGGGGCCGATCGACGTCTGTGGCCTTGGCAGCCAAAGACGGATCCTGACCGGCACGGTCCCTTGTGCCCTCAACTCAGGCCTTCGGGAAGACCACTGCCCTGCTGTGGGTTCGGCGCCTGGAGCCTCCTGGGACCTAACCCTAACCCTAACCCCACACCGAACGGGGACCCTCCACCGAAACCTAAGCCGGCCTCGACCCCTAACCCTGCACTTGAGCCGCCTTGCTGCATGGGCCCTCACTTCAGCCCTCGAGGGAGATCACGAGACCGGAGTCGCTTCGGCCCTGGCCACGTCCCTGGACCGAACCCTAACCCTAGCTAAGGCTCTCTCCCCAAGTGGACCCAATGCCAACGTCTGACAACACCACGCGCCTGGGGTCCGGAAGAGGTGCAGGCTGACTCGGCATGGAACCTGGAAGCTCACCATGTCGTTTCCCAGGCCCGGCTGCAGCTGCCGAGAGGATTCCGGAGGCCTCCTCGACCAGGGGCCCAATCACGTGTGTGGCCTTGGCAGCCAAAGACGGATCCTGACCGGCACGGTCCCTTGTGCCCTCAACTCAGCCCTTCGGGGAGACCACTGCCCTGCTGTGGGTTGGGCGCCTGGAGCCTCCTGGGACCTAACCCTAACCCTAACCGTACCCCGAACCGGGACCCTCCACCGCAACCTAAGCCTGCCTCGAACCCTAACCCTGCAATGGAGCCGCCTTCTGGCATGGGCCCTCACTTCAGCCCTCGAGGGAGATCACGAGACTGGAGTCGATTCAGCCCTGGCGACGTCCCTGGACCAAACCCTAACCCTAGCTAAGGCTCCCTCCCCACGGGGACCCCATGCCAAAGTCTGACAAGACCACGCGCCTGGGGTCCAGAGGCGGTGCAGGCTGACTCGGCATGGAAGCTGCAAGCTCACCATGTGGTTTCCCAGGCCCGTGTGCAGCTGACCGAGAGGATTCCGGAGGCCTCCTCGAACAGGGGCCGATCGACGTCTGTGGCCTTGGCAGCCAAAGACGGATCCTGACCGGCACGGTCCCTTGTGCCCTCAACTCAGGCCTTCGGGAAGACCACTGCCCTGCTGTGGGTTCGGCGCCTGGAGCCTCCTGGGACCTAACCCTAACCCTAACCCCACACCGAACGGGGACCCTCCACCGAAACCTAAGCCGGCCTCGACCCCTAACCCTGCACTTGAGCCGCCTTGCTGCATGGGCCCTCACTTCAGCCCTCGAGGGAGATCACGAGACCGGAGTCGCTTCGGCCCTGGCCACGTCCCTGGACCGAACCCTAACCCTAGCTAAGGCTCTCTCCCCAAGAGGACCCAATGCCAACGTCTGACAACACCACGCGCCTGGGGTCCGGAAGAGGTGCAGGCTGACTCGGCATGGAACCTGGAAGCTCACCATGTCGTTTCCCAGGCCCGGCTGCAGCTGCCGAGAGGATTCCGGAGGCCTCCTCGACCAGGGGCCCAATCACGTGTGTGGCCTTGGCAGCCAAAGACGGATCCTGACCGGCACGGTCCCTTGTGCCCTCAACTCAGCCCTTCGGGGAGACCACTGCCCTGCTGTGGGTTGGGCGCCTGGAGCCTCCTGGGACCTAACCCTAACCCTAACCGTACCCCGAACCGGGACCCTCCACCGCAACCTAAGCCTGCCTCGAACCCTAACCCTGCAATGGAGCCGCCTTCTGGCATGGGCCCTCACTTCAGCCCTCGAGGGAGATCACGAGACTGGAGTCGATTCAGCCCTGGCGACGTCCCTGGACCAAACCCTAACCCTAGCTAAGGCTCCCTCCCCACGGGGACCCCATGCCAAAGTCTGACAAGACCACGCGCCTGGGGTCCAGAGGCGGTGCAGGCTGACTCGGCATGGAAGCTGCAAGCTCACCATGTGGTTTCCCAGGCCCGTGTGCAGCTGACCGAGAGGATTCCGGAGGCCTCCTCGAACAGGGGCCGATCGACGTCTGTGGCCTTGGCAGCCAAAGACGGATCCTGACCGGCACGGTCCCTTGTGCCCTCAACTCAGGCCTTCGGGAAGACCACTGCCCTGCTGTGGGTTCGGCGCCTGGAGCCTCCTGGGACCTAACCCTAACCCTAACCCCACACCGAACGGGGACCCTCCACCGAAACCTAAGCCGGCCTCGACCCCTAACCCTGCACTTGAGCCGCCTTGCTGCATGGGCCCTCACTTCAGCCCTCGAGGGAGATCACGAGACCGGAGTCGCTTCGGCCCTGGCCACGTCCCTGGACCGAACCCTAACCCTAGCTAAGGCTCTCTCCCAATGGGGATGTAAGTAACAAACCATAAATCGTCTATGAGAAAAATTGAAGAAACCCAAAGAAATGGAAAACATTCCATGCTCACGAATTAGAAGAACAAACTTTGTTAAGATGTCAATACTACCAAACCAATCAACACACTCAATGCAATCCCTATCAAAATAACACGAGCTTTGTCCACAGAGCTAGAACAACCCTAAAATGTGTAAGGATCCAGAAAAGATACCAAAAGCCAAAGTCATGTTGAAAAAGAAAACAAAGGTGGAAACATAACTATTTTGGATTTGTGGTGTATTAGAAAGCTGCATTCATCAAGACAGTATGTACAGGCACAGAAACGGAGACAGACGTCAATGGAACAGAATATGGAACCCAGAAATATACCCTCCAACATATGGTGAGTAATCTTTGTTAACACAGAAAGAATATCCAATGGAATAAGAGTCTCTTCAGCAAATGGTACTAGGAATACTGGACAGTGAGAATGATGAACCTGGACACTTGTCTTAAACGACACATCATACACACTCACACACAGACACACACACACACACACACACACACACACACACACACACACACCTCAAAATGGATGAATGATCTAAATGTAAGTCAGGAACCATCAAAATCCTAGAGGAGATAACAGGCAATGTACCTCCTTGATCCTGGCCGCAGCAACTTCTCGCTTGTCATGTCTCCAGAAACAAGGGCAATAAAAACCACAATGAACTATTGGGTCCTGAAGATAAAAAGCTTCTGCACAGCAGGGGACAAAATCAGCCAAACTAAAAAGCAACTGAATGAAATGGGAGAAGATATTTGCAGGTGACATATCAGATAAAGGGTTAGTATCCAAAATCTATACAAAAACGTATCACACTCAACACCCAGAAACCAAATAATCCAGTGAAAAAATGGGCAAAAGACATGAAGAGACACTTTAAGAAAGATGACATCCAGATTGGTCACACATGAAAAGATGCTCAATCTCACTCGTCATCACTGAAATACAAATCAAAACCACAATGAGATATCCCCTCACCCCTATCAGAATGGCTAAAATTAACATCTCTGGAAATGACAGATGTTGGCAAGGATGCAGGGAAAGGGAACCCTTTTGCAATGCTGGTGGGAATGCAAAGTGGTGTAGCCATTCTGGAAAATAGTATGGAGATTCGTCACAAAAACAAAACATAGAACTACACTAGGACCCAGCAATTGCACTACTGGGTATTTATCCAAAAGATACATTAACGCTGACTCGAAGTGGCACATGTACTCCAGTATTTATAGCAGCATTATCAACAATAGCTAAGTTATGCAAAAGAGCCCAGATGACCACTGACAGATGAATGGATAAAGAAGATATGGCATATTCATACAATGGACTATTACTTGGCGATCAAAAAGAATGAAATCTCGCTATTTGCAACAACGTGGATGGAACCGGACTTTATTAAGCTAAGCAAAATGTGTCAGAGAAAGACACACATCCTATGATTTCTCTCTTATGTCGAATTTAAAAAAAACTGATGAACATAGTGAAAGGAAAGCAAAAATAAGATACAAACAGAGAGGGAGTCAAATGATAAGAGACTGTTAAATAGAGGGAAGAATCTCAGGGTTCCTGGAGGGTTACTGAATAGGGGTATGGGCTCAATGGGTGATGGGCATTAGGGGTGGACCTTGGGATGAGTATTGGGTATATTTTGCACTTGATGGATCACTAAATTCTACTGCTGAAACTGTATTCCTCTATAAGGTAACTAACTTGGGCTTAAATTAAAAAAAAAAGAAATATTAAAAATAAGTAAAGAAATGTACCACCAGGCAAAAGAAAAGAATATTTAAATCGGGCTGTTGAGTGGAAATGAAAGACTAAAAGTGTTACAAACAAGAAAGGATCAGAGAAAACATCAAGAAACAATGACAAAACAACTAGTAGAATGGGACTAAATATATACCTATCAATAATCACTCGGAATATAAATGGACTAAATGCTCCAATCAAAAGACATTGGATAGGGCGTCAGAATGGACAAAACAAACAAACAAACAAACAAACAAACAAACAAAAAACAATGTCTATCTAGATGCTGCCTACAAAGCCTTATTTGGACTTAAGTCTCCTGCAGATTTGAAGTGAGGGAATAAAGAAATATTTATCATGCCAATAATGTCAAAAGAAAGCCAGTAGCAATACTTATATCAGGCAAAATAAACTTTAAAACCGAGACTCTACTTTGGTACCCTTAGGGTAAATACCTAATAGTGACATTGCATGCACCCAATATTTATAGCAGAATTATCAACAGTAGCCAAACTATGGAGAAAGCCCAAGTATCCATCAACTGATGAAGGTATAAAGAAGTTGTGGTGTGTGTGTGTGTGTGTGTATACGTATGTATATGCATATGTACATATGTGTATGTTCATATATACATACATATGTATGTACAATGAAATATAACTCAGCTTCAAGAAGAATGAAATCTTGCCATTTGCAACGATGTGGATGGAGCTCGAATGTATTTGCTAAGTGAAATATGTCAATCAGAGAAAGACAAATATATGATTTCACTCATGTGGAATTTATGAAACAAAACACATGAAAACTAGGGAAGGGGGCAGGAAAAGAGAAGCGTGGTAACAAACCACATGAGTCTCTTAATGTTAGAGAAAAAAAAGTGAAGGTTGATGGAGGGAGATGGGTCAGCACTGGGCTAGATGGAGGACGAGTATTAAGGAGAGCACTTGTTGTGATGAGCACTGGGTGTTGTATGTAAGGGATGAATCACCGAATACTACTCCTGAATCTGAGAATGCACTGTATGTCAACTAAGACTTAAATTAACTTAAATTAAGATAAATAAATAAATAAATAAATAAATAAAGCTATAATGAGATGAAGACAGACACGATCTCATACTAAAGGGGACAGCCAAACAAGAATATCCAATGATTGTAAATTTTGATGCACCCAACATGCCATCGCCAAGTATATAAAACATTTAGCAACAACCATAAAGGAACTCATTTATAATAATATGATGACAGTAGAGGACTTTAACACATCACTCCCATCAATGGACAGAACCTATAAACAGAAAGTTAACAAGGAAACAATGGCTTTGAATGACACACTGGACCAGATGGGTTTAACAGATATATTCAGAACACTCCATACTAAAATGGCAGAGTACACAATCTTTTCAAGCATACATGGGGCGTTCTCCAGAATTGATCACATTCTAGGTCACAAATCAGGCCTCAAGAGGTACCCAACGACAGAGATCAGACCAAGCATCTTTTCTAACCACAAAGCTAGGAAACTTGAAGTCAACCACAAAAAAAGGGCTGGGGGGGGGGGGGTGGAAGGCCACGAATAAAGGGAGGTTAAATAACATGCTACTAAATGAATGGGTCAAACAGGAAATCAATGAGAAAATACACTGAAACAAATGAAAATGAAAATGAAAATACACTGGTAAAACCCTTTGGAATGCGGCAAAAGCAGTCTATGATGGAAGTATATAGCAATACAAGCCTACCTTAAAGAGCAAGAAAAATCTCAAACAATCCTAACTTACACCTAAAGGAATGAGAAAAAAGAGCAGCAGAAGGAAGGAAATAATAGAGTTTAGGGCAGAAATAAGGAATATAGAAACCAAAAAGACACTAGACCAAATCAATGAAACCAGGGGCTGGTTCTTTGAAAACAGTAATCAACTTGAAAACCTCCTAGGCAGACTCTTCACAAAGAATACAGAAAGGACTCAAATAAATAAAATCACAAATAAGAAAGGAGAAATAACAGTCAACACCACAAAAATACAATTAGAAGATAATATTATGAAACAACGACATGCAACATATTGGACACTCTGAGAAAAATAGACAAATTCCTAGAAACACACAAACTACCAAAACTGAAACAGGAAGATATCTAAAATCTGAAAACAGAAAGATACCACATCAGTAATTAAAAAAATCTCCCCCCAACACAAGAGTTCATGGCCAGATGGCTTCATTGATGAATTCTACCATCCATTTAAGGAAGAGGTAATATGTATTCTCCTCGAATTATTACAAAAAATAAAAAAAAGAAGGAAAACTTACAAATTCATCGTATGAGGCCATCATTACCCTGATACCAAAACCAGATGAATCCTCCACTAAAACCGAAAACTGCAGCAGCACCTGTGTGGGTCAGTCGGTTTACTGTCAACTCTTAATTTTGGATTAGGACATTATCTTGCGGTGCGTGGGTTCGAGTCCCACGTTGGGCCCTGCCATGACAGTGTGGGGCATGGCCAGGATTCTCTCCCTCCCTGTCTCTCTGCCCCTCCCTCACTTTTATGTACTCTATCTAAGGAAAGAAATAAACATTTAAAACAATGTTTAAAAATTTTTAAAATAAAACTGCAGAGCAATAGCCTGATGACTATGTATGCCGAAATTCTCATTAAAATACCTTCAAATTAAAGTCAACAATACATTAATAGAATCATTTACCATAATCAAGTGGGATATATTCCTGGGCTGCAAGGGTGGTTCCACATTCACAGATCAATCAACATGATGCACCACAGTAATAGAAGAAAGGATAAGAAACAATATGATGCTTTCAACAGATGCAGGAAAACTATTTGATAAAATGCCACATCCATTCATGATAAAAACCCTCAGCAAAGTACATTGAGACTCAACCTACCTGCACATAATAAAGGTCATCTAGGAAAAACCCACAGCTCATCTCATCCTCAATGGGTAAAAATTGAAAGGTTTTCTTCCAAAGTCAGGGACAAGATAGGAATGACCCCTCTCACCACTGTTATCCCACATAGTACGGGAAACCCTAACCAGAGCACTCAGACAACAAAAAGAAATAAGAGGCATCCAAATCGGCAAGGAAGAAGTAGCACTTTCGCTATTTGGAACTGACATGATGTGTTCTATAAAAAGCATGAAATATTCCCTTAAAAATTGCTAGAATTGATATATGAATTCGACAAGTCACAATCTACAGAAATCAAGGAACATAGATGTATTGAATTTCTAACACAAATCATGAATTAACACAGAGAGAAAGTAAGGGATCAATCCCATTGACAGGCTCACAAATACCACAAGAAACCAGGAATAAACCTAACCAAAGAGGTGAAAGACCTGTACTCTAAAGGCTATGAAACACTGATGAAATAAATGGAAGAGGACACAAAGAAATGGACATACATTTCATGTTCATGGATGGGAAGCACAAAATACTGTTAAAATGTCTACACTCCTCAAAACAATCTACACATATAATGAAATCCCTATCACACTAACAAAAACATTTGTCACAGAACAAGAACAAATAATCTCAAAAATACGTATGGAATGACAAAAGTCCCCAAACAGCCAAAACAAACTTGTAGAAGAAAAGCAAAGCTGGAGACATCACAAATTCCAGACTTTAGGTTACATTACAAAGCTATACTGATCAGAACAGTATGATCAGTATGTCAGTACTGAACAGTACTGACAAAACAACAACAAAAAATAACAACAACAACAAACTCATACGCATAGATCAATAGCATGGAAACCCAGAAATAAACTCACACCTCTATGGTCAACTAATTCTCAACAAAGCAGGAAAGAACATCTAATGGAAAAAAAGATAGTCTTGGGACACATGGGTGGCCCAGTCACGAAAGCGTGTGATGGTGGATTCAGCTCAGGTCATGATCTCAGGGCAGTGCAGAGCATGCGTGGGATTCTCTCTCTCCATTTCTCTCTGCCCCTCTTCTGCATGCTCTCTCTCTCTCTCTCTCTCTCTCTCTCAAAAATAAATACATAAATTTAAAAAAAGGCTCCTCAACATATGGTTTTGGAAAAAACTGGACAGCAATCTGCAAAACAAAACAAAAACAACGGACCACTTTCTTACAACATACACAAAAATAAATCCAACATGGACAAAGACCTATACGTGAAACCCGAAACCATAAAAATCCCAGAGGATAACACGGGTAGTATCTTATTTGACATTGCCTGTACAAACGTCTTTGTAGATATATCTCTAGAGGTAAGGGAAACACAAGCAAAAATAATGAGACTTTATAAAAATTAAAACCTTCTGTCACCAAGGAAATAATCAACAGAAACTAAAACATCAACAGAATGATATTTGCAAACGCGACATCGGATAAAGGGTTTGTGTCCAAAATATATAACGTTATACAGCACCCAAAAAATGAGAAATCTGATTAAAAATGGGCAGAGGACAAAAATGGACATTTCCCCGAAGGAAGACATATACATGGCCAAGAGACAAATGAATAAATGCTCTCAACAATACTGATCTTCAGGGAAATACAATTCAAAAGTACAATGAGATAACACATCACATCTGTCACAATGACGAAAATCAATGAAGGATGAAACAGCAGGTGTTGCCAAGGATGTGGGGAAAGAATAACCCTCTTGCACTGTGGGTAAGAATGCAAACTGGTGCAGCCACTCTGGAAAACAACATGGAGATGTCAAAAAAAAAAAAAACTGGAAATAGAAGTACCTTACAATCCAGCGATTTCACTACAAAGTATTTCCACAAAGAATACAAAATCTTCAAAGGGATACATGCACCGTGATGTTTACAGCAGCATTTTTTACAAAAGCCAAATTACGGAAACTATCCAAACATCCATCAACTGATGAATAAATTGAGATGTGGTATATGGAATGTAATATTATTTAGCCATAAAAACATGAAATCTTGTCATTTGCCACGAGGTGGATGGAGAGAGAGAATGTTATGCTGGGTGAAATAAGCCTGTCAGAGACAGACAAATACCCAATGATTTCACTAACACATGGCAAGAAAACAAAACAAAGGTGGGGGGGGGAGACAAACGGACTCTTAACTAGGAAACAAACTGAGGAGTTCCACAGCGAGGTGAGGGAATGGGTGAAGCAGCTGATGGGGATTAAGAAGTGCACCTGGGAAGAGCACCGGGTGACCTGTGGAAGTCTTGCTCTATATTGGACACCTGAAACTAATATTACACTATTTCTTCACTCACTGGAATTTAAATTAAAAGATAACATAAGGTTAATGAGACTTACCTACCAGGTTTTCTGTAGTTTTCAATCGCTTCACTAGGTTGGAAAAATAACCATGAAATTTTTAAAAAAGCATGTATGATGTGTGGGACAGTTTGTGCCCTTACCTCCGTCTCTGGTTCCAGCAGGACTCGGAACATGGGTCCCAGCTCATTCTTCTAGAAGGTCGTGAGACGAGCATTTCATGTATCCACGTCCTAATTGAATGCAGCTCCCGTGCTTCTGAATTTCTGTTAGGGTTACTTCCCGGAAACAAGCCTGAATCTGGAACAAACCATCGACTTCATCTATGAGGTGATGTCGTGGGACCCCGCAATCCACAAGTCCTTTAGTAAAATACGTCTTGTTCAAAAACTGTCCGGGAAGGGGTGGAATGAAACACGGGAACAGCCCAGAAAATGCAAAGGCCTGTGCAGCTCAGCAACCAGCTTGACCAGGGAAGCCACCCGGCGCCCCCTCCTCAGCACTCAGTACAACAAGGCAGCTTCTCTCTGGCGACTCAGGAGATGCCAAGTTGCTATAAAGCTCCCAAGGTCTCCCCTGGGGCGGGTGGCAGAACCTGCTGGAAATGCAGCTCTGCTCTCTGTACTGAGGCACCAGCAGAGGCCTGAGTCCTCTGAGAGCAATCTAAGCCCTTCCTGCTCTGAGGTGCCCTGGGTCAGAAAAGCAGATGGTGCGCCCTCTGCTGGCTATCACTGCCCAGCAGAGGAACCCGCCCCTCGGGGGTCTGTGGTTCTTGAGCTCTCTCTGCTGGCCACCATGGGAATTCCTTCAATGTGGAAGGCCCTGGTTGCTCAGCTGAGAGACCGAAGGTGCTCTGGGCAACTAAGCCTGTTCTCCTCGTTGGGAAGGTTTTAGTGACAGGGCCTGGGACACAAAATCTTTTCCTTCTCTTTCTTGTGAGTGAAGAATGAAACCGAATTTATTAACGTAACGACATCATTTGTAATGTTTTAAGCAATATTCACAGAAAAATAGACCACCGATTTACACATGCTGAACAAGAGGTAATTTTGTTTACCACCAAAATACTTAGGTTAGATAAAGAATGGACACCTTTGAGAGAGAGAGATACCGGCGTCCAGCTATGGAGTGAATGAGTCCTAGGGATACAAGGGACAGCCAATGGAATGGAGTCAATCCCGTCATAATATTGTTGCATGCTTTCACATGATAGCTACACTTGTGGTTGAGTACAACATAATGTATAGACATATGGAATGACTGAAATGTATGCCTAAAACTAACACAACAAATGTGTGAACAATCTTTCAATTAAAAATAGACATCCTTTACACTATCTTTAATTTCTTCTTCTTTGCCACTAAACTATCCTTCCTGGGGCGCTTGGGTGGCTTAGGCGGTTAAGCGTCCGACTTTGACTCGAGTCATGATTTTTCAGTCCATGAGTTTGAGCCCCACATCAGGCTCTGTTCTGAGAGCTCAGAGCCTCGAGCCTGCCTCATATTCGGTGTCTCCCACTCTATCCCCCTCCCCAGCTCGGGTTCTCTCAAAAAAAGAAACATTAAAAATGAAAAATCATTCCTCATTTAGAATCTGCGAATTTCCATTTATACCAGATTCTCTAACATCACCTTCTTGATGTTGAAAGCTTATCTGAAAAGTCACTAATAATATCTTAGATGAAACATATGTGACAAGATCAGAATGCAACTTCCAGGGAGCTACACATCTGTTGTGAATTTACAGTGCGTATCCTTGGCTAATATTTCCAATGAAATGTGCTTTAGGGATACGGATGGATGAAATAACGTCCATCAGTCATATAGGTCAATTTCCTATAGGACTATTATGCCTTCAATTACTAATTGCCATCTCTTCAGAATTAAAAGAAAGCTGGGTCAAGAAAATGTCTTTGAATTTGATGTAAGAGAAGACTATGGTGTTTTAAAGGGTCCACCTACCTTCTCGATTCCTCAGATTGGTTGTGGAGAGAAGGATAGCAACCTATGATTTGGATGCACACCGCTAGTCCCAGAGGGAGGATATGTATCTTATTGACAAATATATTTTTTTTAATCAATATTACTAGTCCACCTCTGCCTGGTCCAGACTTCAGGACCTGGGGGCAACACAATGCCTGATGCCTGGGTTCAGAACTTGAGGAAGGCCAGCTGGTGGGGGAGGGGGGAAATCCAACAGAGCCTGGGGCAGTGAGGGAGATGGCCCTGGGACACCTCCCCACAGGGCAGGCTATGGAGTTTACCTGCCAAAGAGCAGCACACTCTCCCTCAAGACATCCCTCTCCATGACAGAACGTGAGGCTGAACCTCACAATTCCAGAAGAAATGAGGGCTACCCATCTTTTCAATTCCAATGGCCTCTGCAGAACTTGGACCCAGGGATGTTGGAGTCTTGGGGCCACGGAACTCTGATGCCCATGATAGAAGCCCTTTCTGCCCCAGCACTCAGAGCCACTTCATACATCCCCTCTCCCCTGGCCCATCTAACCCTGTCCACATACCCAGACCAGGTCTCTACTTTCCTTCTTGTACTTCCTCTTTGTCTCTGTTTCTCTCTAACCACATCTCTCTCTATTTCTTCCTTTCACTCTCTAGGGAGTGGTGTATTATACGGTGCCAAACTTTGTTGTTATACATGGGAATATCCAATTTTCCCAGCACCAGTTATTCAAAAGACTACTCTTCTCCACTGTGTATTATTGACTCCCTTGTCGAATGCTAGGTGACTGTGATGCATGGGTTTAGTTTGGGCTCTCAATTTCTGTTCCATTGTCTTGTGTGTGTGCTTATGCCAGTGACATAATTGATTTCTTTGTGTGAGAATGACGCTTGAAAGCAAGAAGTGTGATGCCTCCTGTTTTGTTCTTTGTTGCGTTGGCTACTTGGGGTCTTTTTGTGGTTCCAAATAAATTTTAGGATATGATTTTCTAATTGCATAAAAATTGCATCGGAGTCTTGATAGAGATTGCACTGAATCTCTAGATGGCTTTGGGTAATATGGACATTGTATCTGTATTAATTCCTCCGAAAGTTGGACATGGGATGGCTTTTCACTGACTTGTGTGTTCTCCCCTTTCTTTCACCCAAATTGAATTTCTTCCATTCCTGCACACAGGTTTTATAGTTTTCTGTAAAGAGAGTTTCATTTCCTTGGCTAAATGTATTGCTATAATTTTTATTGTTTTTGATGCTATTGTAAATGGGATTGTTTTCTTTACTTCTTCTTAGATAATTGGGTTAGTGTATAGGAATGATACAGAATTTGATATGGTGACTTTCTAGTTTGGAACTTCACTGCATTTCTTGGTTAGATATTAACAGGTTATTTTACATTAAATTTTTTATTTCAGTCCTTTACCTTGTTTAAAAAAACATGTTATTTGGAAATAGCTGACACACTATGTTACATTAGTTTCAGATGAACAACATAGTGATTGGACAAATGTATACATTCTGCTACGCTAACACAGGTGTAGCTATCATCTGTCACCATGCATCACTACTCCAGTACCATTCTCTATGTCCCCTATGCTATATCTTCTAGCTGTGATTCATTCATTGCATAACCAGAAGCCTGCATCACGCAATCCCCTTCACATATCTAGGGCATCCTTGTCTTGTGCCTGATCTTAGTGGAAAATCTTTCACAATTTCACTACTGAGTATGATATTAACTGTGGGCTTCACATACATGGCCTTTCTTATGTTGAGATATGTTCCTTCTACACAGAATCTTAAAGAGATTTTTAGCACAAATGGATACCAAATTTTCTCAGAACGGTTTTTCTGTGTCTATTGACATCATCACATGAGTTTTCTTTTTCTTTTTTAACATGTACTTATTTAGTTTAGTTTAAATGTATTTATGTATTTCTTTAGTATTTATTTTTTCAAGTTTTTATTTAAATTCCAATTGGTTAACATACAGTGTAATGTTAGCGTCAAGTATAGAATGTAGTCATCCATCACTTACATACAACACCCAGTGATCCTCACTACTAGTGCCCTCCTTAGCCCATCACCCATTTAACCCATCCCCTTACCCACCTCCCTTATAGTAACCCTCCGTTTGTTATTTATAATTAAGAATCTTGTTTCTGGTTGATTTTCTTTCATTCAATTATGTGAGGGGTCATACTGATTGATTTGCATTTCTGAAACATCCTTCCTTTGCAGGGAAAAAAATCCTTCATCACGGTCAATGATCCTTTTAATGTGCTGCTGAATTTGGTTTGCCTGTCCATTATTGGGAATCATTCATCTATATTCATCACGGGGATACTGGCCTATAGATTTCTGTTCAGGTAATATCCTTCTCTGGCTTCCTACCAGGGTAATTCCAGTGTCATGAAATGAGTTTGGTGGTGTTCATTCCTTTTCAATCTGAGAGAGGACTGCTGTTAGTTCTTCTACAAACATTTGGTCAAATTCACCAGTGAATCCACCTGGCCCTGGGCTTTTCTTCCCTGGGAGAACTTCGATTACTGATTCAATTTACTTGCATTGGTTATCTTCTTGTATTGATACAGTCTTCCTTTAATGGGTCTGTGCAAACCTTCTATTTCTTCCTGGTACAGTCTTGGTAGGTTGTGTGTTTCTAAGAACCTATCCATTTCTTCTAGGCAGGCGGTTTGCTGGCATCTAATTTGGCCATAGTCCCCTCTTTGTCTCCTTTATGTTTCTTCGGTATAAGGCGTAATGTCTTCTCTTTTATTCATAATTATTTTGAACTGCGTACTCTCTGTGTCTTAGCGTAGTCTATGTATAGTCTTGACAATTTTGTTTCACTCTTCTGAAAACCCCTGTTGGTCTTCTTCATATTTTCTATTGACTTCATGGTCTCAGTTTCATTGGTTTGCACTCTCGTATGGATTACTTTCTCCCTTTTGAGTACACTGTACATAGATTGTTGTTTTTTTCTAGTTCTTTGAAGTTAAAGGTAGGTTGTTCATTTGACTCCCAAATCTATCCTCCACGCATGCAAATCCAGTGGCTCATCAGAGAACCTTCAATAGGTCTTTTCTGTCCTATTTCTCATTTTCAGAACTCTGAGAAATTAGAATCAGAAAATTTATTTGAAGACACAATAGATGAAAACTTCCCTAATGCGGGGAAGGAGACAGATCCAGAAGCAGGAGGCACAAAGAACCCCCAATATATTCAACGGAAGCAGATCCACACCAAGTCATATAGTAATTAAAACCCAAAATATCGTGACAAAGAAAAATTTCAAAGCAGGAAAACAAAAGATGGCATTTACCTACAAGGGAAACCCCATAAGGTTATCACTGGATGTTTTTCAGAAGAAACTTTGAAACTGTAAGTGACCAGCATGGTATGGTAAAGTTGCGGAATGGAAAACATCTGCAGCCAAAGAGAGTCTATCCAGCAAACTATCATTCAAATGGGAGGAGAGATCAAGAGGTTCCCAAATAAATACTCAGCGAGCTCAACACCAACAAACCACCCCTGCAAGAAATGTTAAAGGGGACTCTTTAAGTGGAAAAGAAACACCGAAAGTGACCATATTAAAGTGCGAAATGCAGAAGCAATAAAAAGGTGTATATCTGTAAAACATCAGTCAAGGTATTCATGATATTAAAGGTTTTGAAAGAGGAACACTACATAGCTATAACACGGGGAGGAGAGGAGTAAAGAACCGGTTCAAACTTAAGCAACTATCAACTTAATATAGACTTCTATATGCAGAAGTGGTTAGGTACAAACCTCATAATAACCACAGAACAAACACCACTAATACATATGCAGAGTACAAAGACAAGCAATTTCAACTGTGAAATTGTGATGAAACCCAGCAAACCAAAAAAAAGAGAAAGAGAAGAAAGGATCAGAAAAATTCAGAAACAACCAACATCAAGTAGTAATAGGACACATACATGTCTATCAATTACTTTGAATGGTAACAAAATAAATGATCAAACCAAAGGCACTGGGTGCCAGAGAGGGGCAACTGGATGGCTCAATCGCTTGAAATTTAGACTCTTGATTTCGACTTAGGCTATGATCCCAGGATCATGGGATTGAGCCCCAATTGAGCTCTGCACTGAGCATGTAACTTGGGGAGGATTAATTCTCATTCTTATTCTCTCTCTCCCTCTTTCTCTCTTTGTCTCTCTCTTCCCCCATTCCCCCCACCCCGCCCTACCATGCCTGTGCTCACTCTCTTCATAATAAAAAGCACTGGGTGATAGAATGATTACAATATAGGACCCATCTATTTCCTACCTAGAAAAGACTAGTTAAGGAACAAAAGCGTCAAAAGAAAACTGCAGTAGCTCTACCTATATCAAACAAAATAGATTTAAAAATAAAACAGTAACAAGAGACAAAGAAGACACTATACTAATAAAAGGTACCATCCAGCAAAAAGATGGAACAATTGTAAACATATAAGCATTCAACCTGAGAGCATCCAAATACACAAAACAGTCCAAAACTAAAGTAAAGAATCGATAGTCATACCATCATAGTAGGGCAATTTAACACCCCAATGACATCAATGGAGAGATCATTCCATCAGAAAATCAACAAGGAAGTAGTGACTTTGAATGATAGAGTAGACCAGATGGACTTAACCGATATATTTTTAGACATTCCATCCTAAAACAGCACAATACACATTCTTTTCATGTGCACATGGAACATTCCCACACTCGATAAAAAATTAGGTCATAAAACAAGCCAAAACAAAAATCAAATTGATCGACGTCATACCATGTGTCTTTTCAGACTATAATGCTATGAAAGTAGAAGACTACAACAAGAAACATAAATCTGGAAAAGGCACAAAAACATGGAAGATTAAATTAACATGCTACTAAAACAATCAAATGGTTCAACCAAGAAATCGAAGACAAAATCCAAAATGGC